>NW_022196896.1:77307018-77369355 GCF_008632895.1 Mastomys coucha | reverse complement strand
AGAAAATATCTAAAATAAAAAATAAAAATAAAAATAAAAAAAAAAGAGTCCTAAGACTTGGACCCACCTGTAATACATCAAATGAACTCCAGAGAAATACACTTGACTGTTGTGATCTAATCCAGCAGGTGACCCCAAATAAATACTACATAAACTAACATATATCATACAATTTAAAAATTGTATACATTGAAACTTGTATATAATAACTACACACATGTTATCACATGTATGTGTAAGACATCCTCTCTCAGTCTGCAAACAAGGAGTAGTTTTCAATATATTTTGGCTTTTTAAAAGTTTTTATGCAATAATGATTAATTATTTGAATCACAGAACTTTGAAAAATAAATTGTTATACCATGGCAGTTGTTGAAAAGTTTAAATATTCATGATTTATTTTGTTGTTGTTACTTGTATATCAAATTCAATCAAATGTTAAACCTTGAAAAAATTAGAAAAGTTAAAAATAAATTATATACATTGAATATGATTTATATACATTTGTATGCATTATATTCAGCAAATATAAATTGCATGCATTAAATATTGATTATATACTTTAAATGAAAATTGTATTCATTAAATATTAATTGTATATGTTAAAGTATGAATTATGAGTTAAATCTATAAAACATAGGGTATAATCTATATAATATACATAATTTCACATGTCTCCAAGGACAGGGAATTAAGAATGTGCCCATGGAGCTTCTGGGCCATGTAAAGCCATGCTGGTTCATGTCTGCCTCCTTCTTGACCTTCCCCTTCTCACTCTGACTCTCTCTGTCTCTGCAACTCTTAGCTTCACCTTTCATTTTCCTGTTGCCCTAATGTAATTATACAGGGAAAATCTTTCTACACCCCTTCATGTTAAAACATCAAATTAAGTGAGAGAAACTAGAAGCAATTCCAGTAAAATCCAGGACAAATCAAGCTTTCCCACTCTCTCCCTATCTATTTAATATAGTACTTGAAGATCTAGCTAGAACAAATAGACAAAAGGAAATTAAGGGGGATACAAATTAGAAAGGAAAAAGTCAAAGCATCACTATTTGTAGATGAGATGATAGTATACATCAGTGACCCCCCAAATCTCAACAGAGAACTCCTTCAGCTGATAACTTCATAAGACTTACATAAAATATAAAGAGGGAGTTGTACATACCTTCATCACAAAAATTTAGTGAGACATGCTGATGCTCTGACAATAAAAGATGCTGACCATGGTCTTGCTGAATGCCTTTAAAATGGGTATTGGAAAGCTGTACTAGGCATACGTGTCTGACCCACCTTTATTACATCCTTCTTTTTGGTGAAGGTCAAAAGTACTAGTGACCTCTAATAATACTCAGCTCATAGGATTTACTTGGTTTGACAGTAAAAAGTGTTCCAAATTAGTTAATGAAATTGTCATGTGTCAGGCCTACCCATTTGTCTTATGAGAAATGGTAACAAGGTTGGATGTGTTTCTATGGACCCTCAGATTTGGGAAAACAATGCCTTTTAGAGTGTAACATGAAACATTAAGATAGGAATGCCTATATCTTAGAGTAGACAGATTGCTTTGCCTTAGAGTTTTAGAACTTGCAGGACAGAGAACATGGAGACTCTGGATCCTGATTTTGATAAATTAATAAAACAGAAAAGTTTTTATGATGACCCTCTTTTTTTTTTTAATGTGACCAGTTATACTGGCTCAGTCATGGACTGGTCTGGAAATCAATCCAATATTGGACAAACAAAAATGACATTGGATATTTGGAGGGCGGATCCAGGACATTTTTCTGAGATGTATTTGGAATTTGACAGCTGTCTTGTACAATGTCATTTTTGCTGTGGAATAAAAATGCAACATGTTTTGTGTTAAGGTAATTGTGGCTTCCTGCATTATCTCATCTAATCTTTTACTAATTGCTGTAGGCTCTGAGGAATATAATATTTCTTGTTTTAATTTTGTTTCCCAAGTTGTGTTTCTGCACTCTATGTCTATACTGTATGATGGTCAATCTGTAATCATAGTATATCAATGAGCTTTTGTTATGATTTCTATAAATTTTTCTGAATACATATTTAAAAATAGTGGAAGAATTAGATCACGCTCTGGCCAGGAGCAAATGTATGTTTGGGTAGATCATTGCTGGTATTGCAGCTCTTGTAATGCTTATAGCCAGTGCTACTACTTCTACATTAGCTTTAGCATAAGAGATACAGACAGGTAGTTATGTTAATCATCTTGCAGAAAAGGTAACCAATGCACTGAGTATACAAGAGGATTTGTATAGATGGCTAGAAAAAAAAATGGCACATTATATGACATAGTGCAGATAATGGGAGAAGAAGTACAAGGAATAAAAGTCAGATGCTATTTGGAATGTCATGCTTGATATCTATGGATTTATATTACTCCAAAAATGTATAATAAGAGTCAGCATAATTGAACCAGAGTAAAAGGACATATAACATAATACTAATAGTTCTTTTGATTGATTAATCATGCATGAATTGTAGCCATCCAGGGGCCATAGACAAACTGAGTTTACCTGAAAGGGGCTCTGGAAATGAAAAAGACACTTGGAGATTGGGGGGCATGAGAGAAGAATGAAGCCAAGACAATGTTTTGATCAAGTTTCCAAGTTTCAGCACAACATTTGTATAGGGAAAGCCCACAGACCCCATCCTTTGTTTCTGCTGGATTATTTTGCAAAGCTAGATCAATGGACAGTCTATTCTTCTACATTCCTGTGGGAACTTGTATATGAAACCAAGGCAGGTGACTCCACCAAATTTGATAAGGTTCATTGCGGCAAGTGCTCAAATTCTGTTCAACCTGCTCAAGTCTGGGAAGGGCACACTGCATGAGGAGGTTTTGAGATTTAGAAATACAAAGCCATTATCTTTTGCCAATTCTAGCTTTGGAAATTGTATTCTAAAAAAAGTTACAGGCCATTTTTCCTTCATGGTCCTTGTTTGCATCTCTCTTGCTGGGTATAGCAGGACTTGGCTTTATGATCTTTTTATGACATGTCTATTACCTGTTTTTTTTGAAAGAAATCATCAGAGCTTTTATATATGTCAAAACACAGTTACATAAGTTCAAGCTCCACCATCTTCCCTAGCAGTTGTTGGTAGTCAATGACAGTTAAAATTGTCTTGAAAACCCTTTCAACCTAAGACAGGCCATTAAAACAAGCTTATTCATGAGCCAATGATGAGTAAGAGTTGTGTTTTTGGATGACAACCTAAGATAGGCACAACTTACTGCTCCATGACTGATAAAGTGGATGGCTATTATAGAGAAAAAGAAGAAGAAGAAGAAGAAGAAGAAGAAGAAGAAGAAGAAGAAGAAGAAGAAGAAGAAGAAGAAGAAGAAGAAGAAGAAGAAGAAAGGGAGTAAGATTTTCTCAGAACTGGATCAACCTAAGACATATCATGAATGCTAGGATTCATTCACCAGTGACGGGTAAAGTACACATTTCTTTATGGGATGCCTAAGACAGACACAGTCTTTCTTCACCAATAGTCGAGAAAGTCTTGGCTTGTATAGATTAAAAAGGGGGGACATGTGGGTAACAAATCTGGAGTCAACTTTGGATGACTTCTTGCTTGTGACTCATTATGAATAAGTCTGCCAATATCTGTTTTTGTTTTTAATTAAGAAATGTGTTATAGCCTACCAAGTTCCTCCTCTTACAAATATGTCCTTGAGAGACTGTCAAAGCCTGAAGGAAATGGACTTAGTCAAATGTAGATACTGTGTACCACAAACTCACCACATAAGCATTTGCGGTCATTTTTTAACTTCCTAGAATTGGTCATGCTTTCTGTTGCTTGACTTTAAAAGACACAGAGAAAACACAGTCACATCTGTCATAGTATCGACCAGCAGCCTGTTCTGTCTCCTTCATCTTCTTTCTGACTTTCTTATAATCATCTTCATTTCCCCAGTTATAGTCCATGCATTAACTGACTTGCAGGTTCCTAAAATTCACACACACACACACACATACACACACACACACACACACACACACACACACACACACACACACACACACACACACACACACACACATTATATATGTATACATAATTATATAATGTATATGATATATTATATTGTTTTATATGTATTATATAATTATGTATATTATATAATACTTGTTATATATAAAGTGTATATGTGTTTTGTATGTGTATATATATAATCTGTATATGTGTATAGAAGTAAATACACATATACATATATATGTGTATGTGAATGTGTATGTGTATGTGTATCTATGTGTTCAAAAAGTAAAACTCTCCCTGCAAAGGGAATATGACATTTTTATTATAGATATAAAATGTTGGTGATGAGACTACAGCAAAAATTCAACTTTCTTCAAACAATTCTTATTAGTTTTTTAAAATATCAAATAAAGGAAAATAATAAATGAAGACTTTTTTCAAATACACTGATAGACAGTAAGGTTGGGCTGACTCTACTATTTTCACAGTTTCTGTGCAGTTTGGTATTATTCTTATTTTACTTTGGTGGAAGCTAGTTGTTTGTTTGTTGTAATGTCCCCTCCACCCCCAGCCTTGAGTGGGCTGAATCAGACTTATTTTGCCACAATTGCCTAGCCTAGGGTGGAGTCTTCTGACCTAGGTAAATCCTGCTGTCCTGCCATATCTGCAGCTTCCTGCAAGAGGTCACTACTTGCTGATCTGTTTGCACTCAATTTCTTGAAGAGATCCAGACAAAGCAATGAGATCCTGGTGTAGTGGAGGATGGGTTTCTCCTTTAAGCATTCAGACTCAAGTAGTAAAGATTGAACCTTGATCAGAGAACTTTGTCTTGGCTCGTTATTTCTCTAGTTGTCCTTTCCATCCATCCCCAGCTTTCCTTTCAGGATCCCTGTAACACATGGATGCTAGCAGCTGCAGTTAGTAAGCATTTTGCAGATAATAAATGACAAATTTTAATAGTGTCATTTCAAGCATCAGCAGAAAACAACATGAAACAGAATTTTTTGAGATGTAATAATTATGTAGTTATCATATTTCTCTGCCAATTTCAAATTGTAAAACGTACCTTAATAGTTGAGTCTAATCATACATAATGCTCATCGTAGAAAATAAATATTTCCACTTAATGATTAACAGATGTGGCATATCAATTACTTTCAGTTATTTTGTGTATCACTATATTGTGTGACCCCTTCACCATGAGCAGGGTGGCACGACTCTGGATTTTTGATTTATTGGAGGACTTATTTATTTAAGTAATAGATGCACACCATCCAGCTAACTAACATTGTAGCTATTATGCATTTTCAGTACAGTAATGATAGCATTCAAAGATGAGTGGCTCAAGGGAGAAAGTATTAAGTGTTATTTTAAAAGAATATTGCAAAGTTCTTAGCAGAAAATACTAACATCCATTATATGCAGATATTAGCGTGTAGGAGTTATATTAGTGGGTCGATAACCAACATAAGTTTATATTTGTACCAGAACACAGAAAAAGAGAAAAAGTAATCCTAACTGGAGTATTTATAAATAATAAATAAACCATGGACCAATTCTAAATATCATTCAGTAATAGAAATAAATATAATAGACAAATGGAAGTTAGTTTAGTCAGTGAAATAGTATAAAAACATTTGTATCATAGTATGAATCACTTCACAAGCATATCTTTGAGTGAATGATAAAAAATAAAGTTAAATAATCGATGACATTTAACTCAATTTGAGTGAAATCACGGGGATTCATAAAGAAAACTTATGATCATACAAGTGAAGATTTGCCTCAGTTCATATAGATTGGTTAGGGAAAGCACTAGAGGGAACTGATTTCATTTGCTTTCAAGTTTTGGTTAGTTTGGTATATTATTTATTAAAATTCAGTGGACTGAAAACTTGTCATTTATTTGCTTTTATAAATGTGAACTATACTCTTGTTAAAAAGTTACTAAATTATTCACAGTTGAGAAATACATATATCTTTTAGAGTTCTTTTAAGTATACAATTAATGTAGTTAAAATATAATTATCCCTTTTTTGTTTTGCTTCTTTTTTTAATTTAACATAGCTTTGAAATTTTCTGTTAGGAAATGATATAACAAAGAATAACTTTTTAAAAAACTAAATCTTGAGTTATAGGAATTTAGCTCATATATATGTTTGGGTATCATGAAATTATCATATGCTTCTTTTCTAATCTGTGTACAGATCATTTGGTAAATAAAAGAAAAATATCTCACTTTAAAGAACAGTAAAAGTATAGCAAGCTTAAAATGATTTTATGTTTTAGGATGTATATATCTTTTATTATATCAGCTTATTCTGTTGGTTATAAGTTGAGGCAGTACCTTAAACTGACAACAGATTAAAGTGAAAATACCAGAACTACAGAGATGGTTGAGCAGGGAAACTGATATACTGTTTTATTTTTACACATATCGTCACCTAATTAAAGAGAATTTTACTAAGAGCAAACAACAACTTATTTCTACATATAAAGCAATGATTATACATAGTGTAATATTTTATCTATTTACTATGGATAAGGAGATATGAAAATGTCAAATGTTAACTATCTCTTCAAAATCAACCTAATGAGGATATTCTGAACAGAATTATGCTCTTCTCAAATTATAATATTTGTGATTAAGTCTAATGCTTCAAATATGAATAAGCTAAAATGCAGCTTTCAGTATTCAACCCTAATCAAATATGATTGGTGTCTTTAAATTTTAATTATTTAAGCCATAGTGGACATGCTATTTTGTTATAAAAACACCAAGTTAGTATAACCCAGGAGAATAATATTATTGGAAATTACTCTGGATAGGGGTAATTTTTTTTTCTTTTATCAGTATAATACAAAAGAAGGAAGAAATTTATAAAATTTATATTCAATCATCATCTAATCAGTTATCAGAAAAAGAGAGTGAAATTGATATATGTATGCTTGTTTATTGAAAAGGAGTCCTGATACCCAAGGAGCTGAAGGGTTTGCAGTCCCTTAGGACAAACAACAATATAACAACAATAACTAGTACCCTCACAGCTCCCAGGGACTAATCCACCAACCAAAGAATACACATGATGAGACTAATGGCTCCAGAAGCATATGTATAGTAGAGGATGGCCTAATAGGTCATCAAGGGGAGGAGAGGTCCTTGGTCCTGCGAAGGTTCTATGCCCCAGTGTAGGGGAATGCCAAGGCCAGGAAGCAGGAGAGGGTGGGTTGGTGAGCAGGGGGCAGAGGGAAGGAACAGGTTTTTTATTTTATTTTATTTTTTTATTTTTTTCAAAGAGGAAACCAGAAAAGGAGATATCATATGACATGTAAATAAAGAAAATATCTAATAAAAAAAGAAAAGGAGTCCTGTTAAGTTATCCGGACAGGCTTCTAGCTTCCCATCTTCTTGCTTCAGCCTCCAAAGCAGAAGAGTGACAGGTGCATAGTACTATGACCAGCCTAGGATATTTGGTTTGATCTTTTACTGAAATACTGAGCTGAATTGAAAATGGTATAGTGTACTTTATGTCAGAGATATGAATAGGAAGTTATGGAAAGATCATTAGCAAATTCTAATATGAGTATAGCAGAAGAAAAGGAAAATAGAAAACAAACAACAGATATTGAAGTAGCCTTGATTTTGGACAAAAAAATCAAATATGAAAGACTTTATGTTTAATAATATTCAAGAAATTTAGCTATGGTAAATAAATAATATATAAATGCATATATATGCTCTATACATATAAATGTAGGTCCATATTCTATAAATATATGCATCTAAATATTTATTAGATATTATTTTTCAGTAATTTTTTAGACAAAGGATATATCTTGTGATTTTTAATTTTTTGTTTGTTTCTTTTTCGAGACAGGGTTTTTCTGTGTAGCCCTGGCTGTCCTGGAACTCACTTTGTAGACCAGGCTGGCCTCGAACTCAGAAATCCGCCTGCCTCTGCCTCCCAAGTGCTGGGATTAAAAGTGAGAGCGCCACCACCACCCGGCGAGAGTATCTTTTTTGTTTACAATATTACCTTCTTTTAATTTAAAGCCTAAATTAAATCGAAGAGCTTTAGTCTTGTGAAGACTCCCAGCACTCTCTTTTAGTTCTCTGACACAGAGTCATCACAAGTCTGTTATGATACTAAACTCATGAAACTAGCATTTGTATATATTGGTAACAGTTTTATAAACTGTTTATAAGACAATAAAGTTTTATTGTGCTATTTTTCATATTTACTGATAATTATTTTCCTTTCTGTTTAATAAAAACAACACCCTATATTCAGTCAAATCACCTCTTTGTACCCATCCAGCAGAAATTTTTTCTTTCAGTTTCCCTTTACTTTTAAAGTCCTGATACTTTTCAAGGCTTCATCTATCTCTTTTATCGTACAATTTAATTTTCCTTTGTCCATTTTTCCATGATATACAAAAGTTTTAGAATTGGATAAAGTTATTAGAGAGGTGTATATGTATCTCTCTATGTGTATCTATGATTTTTATTTACCAAACTGATTTTTGGTGATATGCTACTCATACATTTCAGCCTAAGTATCTGTTTCCCCACTGTAGAGTAGCTATATTCTAATTTTTATCTTTTCTTTATTATTTTGTCTTAGAATAAAATAATATTAAATCAAAGTTTCTGTGTACCAAGTAACAGTAAAACTAATAAACTTTCAAATATATTTTAAGATAATCAAGTTTTTATATAAATTAAAGAAAATATAAATAAAAAGTAATCAAATATGCTATAACATTTAAAAGCAATCAAAGCTGGGCATTGGTGGTGCATGCCTTTAATCTCAGCACTTGTGAGGCAGAAGCAGGCAGATCTCTGAGTTTGAGGCCAGCCTGGTTTACAGAGTGAGTTGCAGGACAGCCAGGGCTACACAGAGATACCCTGTTTTGAAAAATATAAACAAAAAAAAATCATTATTTCATGGGGGCATTTAAGGAAAAGTAACTCAGCAATTTCTAGTGAGTTCCAGATCAACCATGGGTCTAGTACACCCTTCTCCTCAAAAGAATGAAAATAAAATACTTTTGAAGATTAGAATCATGGGCATCATGTAAAGATGTTTGCCTGAGAGTATAGTTATATAATGTATGGAATAAATGATTTACTAAATTAGTGCTTAATATAATGCTATTAAAATTAGTATTAGTGTTTGAATATATACTATGAGACTTAATGATCAAATATGGTATATTTAAAATATACTGAACATGATCATCAGTATTCCACATAAACACAGACCCTATAGTAAATAGATACCATAATTATTATTTTATTTAGGATGATTATTTTATTATGTATTTTTGCTTCCTTTTATATTATGCCATTTTATTCAGTGTATATTTATGTATGTGTGCTTATGTGTGTTTCACAAGCAAAAGTCAGTTTCTTTACTTTTTGTAAATTTTATCGGGTATAGGTATTCAGGAATATACATGCATACTTAAGATATAATTTTATTTGCATTTTATACACCAATAAAGCTCAACAAGTTTGGTGAATAAATCAGTTGGTTCATTTACATGTTTGAGAATTTACATTTTAATAAGGAGTTACATATTTTAAGTTTTGGTGATGTTGCAAAGTTGTCTGTTTGATTATATTATGGATTCATTGACTTTTAAGGCAAAAAAAACTTTCTTCTTTTATTAAATGTATTAACGTATTCACATTACATCAATTGTACTCATATTGAATACAATTCTATATGTATTCACATTACATCCCAATGTCAGCCCAACAGTCTTCCCAGTAACCCCTCATGCAGATGCTCCCCTCATTGTACCCTGCTCTTTTTTGTGAAGGTAGAACCCCCTCTGGGTATTAATGCCCAACATTACCCCCCTGTTGCATTAGGTGCATCCTCTCCAACTGAGGCCAGACAAGGTGGATCATTTTGGGGTACAGGACCTATAGGCAGACCGACAGAATCAGGGACAGCCCTGCTTCAGTTGTAAGGAGACCACCATGAATATTAAGCATTTGCTAGTTAGAAGCTATTCTCTATATATGCAGGGGGCATATGTCCAGCTTGTGCTTGTTCTGTGGTTGGTGATTCAGGCTCTGGGAACTACCAAGGGTTGGTCTTCCTGTGGATTCCCTGTCCTCTTCATGTCCCTTAGTCCTTCTCTCCACTCTATCATAAGACACCCAGGCTCATTCTAATGGTTGGTTGTCTATCTCTGCATCTCTTTCCTTTGGCTTCTGGGTAGAACCCATCAGTAGAGTTTGTTAAGCTCCTGTCTGCAAGCATAAATGTATCATTAATGGTATCAGGGATTAGTTCTGAGGCAAGGCACTTTCAAACCCAGTTTAACCTTGAAAATGAGGATTTTCTCCTAAACCTTCTGAATGACAGGATGTTTAGCTATGGACTATTATGATAAAAGTTAGAAGTTGATTTTGACAAAAAGTTTCATGGAAACATAATTGAATTTATGTAAGTTATTCAAATCAAATATATGATTACAAATATGTAAATATGCTCCCTATAAAGTATCCCAAGTATTTCAGATAAATTTATATTAACTAGAACCAGTAAAATCTTAACATATATAAATACCTTATATAATATATCTTCTTTTTTACTTTTTAAAAGAATTATTTATTTAATTTATGCATATGAGTACACCATCCCTGTCTTCAGACCCACCAGAAGAGGGTATCAGATCCCTTTACAGATGGTTTTGAGCCACCATGTTTTTTGTTTGTTTGTTTGTTTTTGGGTTTGTTTTTTTTTTGTGGGGTGTGGGTTTTGAGACAGGGTTTCTCTGTGTAGCCTTGGCTGTCCTGGAACTCACTCTGTAAACCAGGCTGGCCTTGAACTAAGAAATCTGCCTGCTTCTGCCTCCCAAGTGCTGGGATTAAAGGCATGCTGTGCCACCACTGCCTGACAAGCCACCATGTTGTTGCTGGGAATTGGACTCAGGACTTCTGAAAGAGCAGTTAGTGCTCTTAAATGCTGAGCCATCTCCAGCCCCTATAGACTACATTTTCAAGTCATACAATTTATGGTATTAATTGGTAAATATGATATGATTTAAAATGATCCTATTATTTTGATCATCAATTTTCTTGTGTGGTTTTTGACAAAAACAGCAATTTGCAATAGTGAAAGATTTTGCACTGTAATTTTTTTTAGTTATTTATTAGGGGACTTAATGCTTCTGGGTCCATTCGTGGAAAGAAAAGTAATTATGGTAGAGAGTATGCTGTTAATCCAGTGTCTCATATCATGATGGATAGGATTCAGAAAACATAGTAGCCAGTGGGAAATTGTTCTCCAAAATGCACATTCCAGTGGCTTGCTTTCTCTAACTGGATCACAGAAGCTAGTTTATTCCATCACTCTGTAATGCTGTCATATTAGGAACCCATGGACAATGATTAAGCCAGAAGTCAGACATCTTACAAGTCAGTATTACCCCTCTACCATACTGAGAACCAGGCCTTCAGTACATGAGCATTTTGGGGACATTTCCTACCAAAACACAATTTTTCATCCCTAAATTTTCATTGTTAAAATAACTGATATTATATATAGATATTAGATATCTACTGATATCTTTTGGATTGAGAACAAATTCACTTTATCTTATTAAAAGCTGAAAGCTAAACTTTGTCTCTGATACAATTGAAAGAAATGGAGAGCCATGTGCTTATTTATTCATGCTGTTGAAATTTTCCATTAATTACAAAAATCTTACTTAAGAGCCACGAAAAAATAACAGTTTACTTTGTCATTTCCCAGAGACAAAATTAGTCAAGTCAGTGAATACAATTCAATGAGATGGTTTAATAAAAACTCCATAAATATTTTATTTAGCCCATTAGCAATTTTTACTCCTTATAACAAAAAGCAATACTCTTCTCATTCTTATATTTTTGGTTGCAAGCCTAGCCTTTAGCTGCTGAGCCATCTCCACAGCCCTCTTCTCATTTTTAGAGCACAGTTAACTAATCTAATATAATGTACACTTGATTAAAGTATTTCCCTATGACATGTCTTTGAATATAGCATCACAGAAGATCGGATATTTCAGATTACATTTGTTAATAAGGTCCCTCCGAACATCAGAGAATGGCTATTAGGAACATAGCTTCCAATTATAGGCAGTTTATTTGAATTATAATTCTGTAGTTCAGCAGCTTCCTGCCTGCACATAGGTTATTTTTCTCTTTATACATGATATGTTTTCATTTTTTTATAATTTGTGAGTTTTTTTCACAAATTATAATAACATAACTAATAGAATTTTACTAAAACTTGGTGGGGAAGTATTTGTAAAACCAAGCTTTTGATATTATTATTTATATCTGTGTCAAATTTATTTATACTTGTGTTGCTTTGAAGAAATAAGAAAAAATTTAAAGTAGGTTGAAATCATCATAAACAAGAATGGAGAAGGAGTTGGAGAGAACTGAGATACTGAATCGAAAGAAAGATAATCATAAATAAATGAAATAATGAATCATATATGCTTAGGCCATACAGTACCTTTAATATACACATGGAATAATCTTTAAATTAATACAATTGTGAAAGTTTTGGCTTTCATACTGTTTCTTGCAGAAGCCAGAAAACTAAGAATAAAGAACAAATAAATTACACTCATTATTTTATTTATGAAAGCTGTAAGCTGTTTACTAAAATTCCTAGACATAAGTAATTACATTTTTTGAATACTGTCCTGTTTGTTTAAAATTATTTTACTGTCCTTGGTAACTTAGCAAAACTCAAATCAAATGTTTTGGTGAGGTTAATGCATGATGATTTAAATTTGATGCTCCTTAGGAAATCTAGAAGAGTAAAAAGGCAAATAAAGGGATCAAGGTGAAAAGCATTGGAGTTTATGATTATCATATTTTCTCCTAAATTGAACTGTCACTAAGTTTGAACTGACTACTTTTTCTGTCTCTTTTTTAGTATATATTTATGCTCTTTTTGTAAAATAAAAGTAAGGCCAAAAATGACTTTTTAAATTTAGAACCTCTTTGTATATTTTCAAACAATTCAAACAAACTTCCTTTCTTATCTGGGGTTTTTATTTTATTTACTAAATATACTTTGAAATATTTTCCTAATATTTGTTCAATATTGTCCTTTTTTAGTTACTAAATATGTATTAAATATATTTGATATATTTATTTTCATGTATAGGATGAATGTTTTACTGGTTCCTATGTATGTGTGCCATGTGCATGCCTTGTGCCTGCAGAGGTCAGGAAACAGTTTTAGATTGCCTGAAACTGGAGTAACTAATGGCTATGTACCACTGAGAGGTGCTGAGAACCAAACCAAAACACTTAAAAGAAACAGTCCTCTTAATTTTTCCATTGTCATATGTCTCTAGTCCCAACTTTCCCTTGTTTTAAAATATTATTCGATATGCTATTTTGTTTATTCAGTTTTCTACATATCTTTTCTTTATGAATGTTAATGTATTATGACTTTGACAATATGTGTTTTATATAACCTCTGGGGTGTGTGTGTGTGTGTGTGTGTGTGTGTGTGTGTGTGTGTGTGTGGTTGAAGAAGATGTGGGACAGAGATCAGCAGTCTTTAGTCCAGATTACTTTGGTGTAAAAGTAACTTTTATTCATCATATGTATATTGGCAGTATTTAGTTTCCAGAGGAACTGCTATATTGATTTCCAAATCGATTTTAACAGTTTACATCACACCAAAGGCATAAGGGTTATATTTTTCCACAACCTTGTTATGTTTATCATTGTTTTCTTGATGGTATTTATTTTGACTAGGTTGAGAAACAAACCTGATTGTCCTTTGATAACCATTTTAAATGTCTTTAATGGTCATTTTGTATATATTTTTCTTTCTTTCTTTTTTTTCTTGCCCTGTTGTGTACAAGATTTACTAGGAAATTCTAAAAGCCCATTGATGTAGGGCGAGGAGCTGATACTAAAATCTGTTTCCCTAATTGGTTTATGATCTTATCAATAAAAGAGGCAGAAACCAATTGTTGGGTGAAGAGAAAAGTGGGATTTCTGGCCTGACAGGAAGAGAGGGGACAGAGGGAGGATTGAGAGTCATAGCAGGCAGTTGAGCAGAGGAAGTGGCAGACAAGAAGGTCTCAGGGCATCCGTAGTTTGTAGCCTGGAAAGAAGCCAAGAAGTATGGGGCAGGATATTCTTCACTTAGCCATTGAATTATCTGGATAGTTTCAAAATATTAAGGCTGTCCGGTGTTTTCCATCTGAGGAGACAAAGGTGGGCAGGAGAAAGTGCATAGTTGGGCCAACATTGGCAGCTTGGCAGAGCTAGCCAGGAAAGGTTGAGGGAGCTCAGCAGAGCTCTCAAGAAAGAGTAAGCAAGATTTTAAATTTACACCCAACACATGGATGGATATACAGTAAGTTGGGAGTTCTTTTCAACCTTCTGGTTTTTGAAGAAATTCATGCTTCCCTTTTTACTGGTTTTAGAGAAGAAGGGGGATCCCATATTGTGTTTGTCATGTGTTTTGATCCCATTAGAGATGCTGGCAGTCTGGTTGCTCAGTGTCCTAGGTTGAGGATAACAAGCAAAGGTACAACCATCTAGTTAATGTGTGTCTCTTCTAGGAAGTGCCACCTGTATCCGTGATTCATAGTATAAAGTGCTTGGTGAGCTTCCTATGAGGAAGTTCCTTCACAGACAACCACAACTGAGTACTTGCAAATTCTTTTACAGCAGCTCTGAGGATTGAGGCATGTTGAATCTATATGTGGATATGATCTGAGAAACTCCTGTTTCATACCTAAGAATCCCAATGGCCTACACAACACATATTGGATGATCTGGACTAAGAGAAACAATGACACATACACCACCTGTAGATGGTCTTGACCAAGTGGACCAATTTGATTCTTAGGATTTCAATGTAGTTTCTCACAACCCAATGAAGCATGTGATACTTATTACTCAGCTTATTATACTTGCTGGTCATCTTTGAGGCCAGAGTTATTCATTTATAAGTTATTCATTCATATCCCACTGAAAAATTGCCATGCTTTGAAAGGATTTGTTTTGCTTCATTGTGGATATCTCTTCAATGCTAGAGTCCAAATGCTTTGTGTGTGTGTGTGTGTGTGTGTGTATGCATGCATATGTGCACTCGTATGTATATATGTTGTGTACTGCTTTCAGGCTCTTTTCTTAGTTTTTCAGTTCTTCATTATTAATCCTCCCATATGATCCAAATGCAGTTGAATATCACTCAGACTCATAGAGTAGAATAAATAAATTTAAAAAGGAATAGAACTCTGAAGATGGAACAAAACAAAAACAACAGAACTAACATTCTTGACTATGTGAATTTATGTAGTGTGCGTGTGTGTGTTTGTGTGTATGTGTGTGTTGTATACTGGTTTTCAGGTTCTTTTCCTAGCTTTTCAGTTCTTCATTATGAATCCTCCCATAAGATCCAAAGGCAGTTAAATCTCACTTAGACACATAAAATAGAATAAGTAAATTTAAGAAGAAAGAAAACCCTAAAGATGGTACAAAACAAAAACAACAGAACTAACATTGTAGTATGCAAAATTATGTAGTGTGTGTGTGTGTGTGTGTAGAAGTTTTTAAGTTACTAAATAAAAGCTAGAAATACATAGATATTTCTAAATCTTTCTATTTTTCCTTAGATTTGAATTTTTGTAAAATGATGAATTAAGTGTAGAATCTAAAATGAAACAATAAAGTAAAAAAAATAATATGAAAATATAATAAAAGAGAGAGACTATATAATGGAGAGAGCAAGCTGGAGGAGCCTTTCTAAGTTTTTCTAGTCTGCCAAATGAATTAAGTAGTTCCTCACTTAAATTTTCTGTTCGGGAGCACACAACAAGAGACTTAATGAAGGTAAAATAACCAAGAGTTAGCAATGAGCTCTGTGGTGTCATTAACATTCTGTCTATCCGCCCTTCAGCCCCCCCCCCCCAAATCTATGCTTTCTTTTGCTGGTGTCTTTAAACTAGTCCTATTAGCAAAGACTTCTCTATTGTAGCATTTTAAGAAAAGTCTTTAATTGCCATCTGTTTTGAAGGCTATCAGGTATAACCCTGGCTATAATGCCTGTGTTTTCTTTGTCTCAAGAGAGACTTCAGAGTCTTCTGGGTTGCGAGGTATTTGAAAAGTAGTCAGATATTTTTTATACAATTCTTATAGTGTTATTGTAAGTTATGTCTCACTTTCAATATTTTCCATTTTTCCTATGCTTCAGCACTTTCACTATAATGTGCCTATTTTAAGTCTCTTTCACAATTATTATATTCTTTCTTTCTTGCAACAGCATCTGGTGTCTGACAGTAAGTATGAAACATATTTCAGGAATTATTTATTGAGAAATATTTTCCTTAATTTTTTCTTTAATTTTTACTATTCCATTACTTCTATACTAAACCATTTATACTACGTCACCACTCTGATTCAGTTTTGTTATTTTAGTTGGATGTTGGCTGTTTTTCACCAGGCTTTACCGTCATCATTTTTTTTCTAGCAATGTTTGAACCTTAGAAGAAACTCAGGCATTCTTTCTGTGCTTCTGATTTTTGCTTGTTTGTTGTTTGGTTGGTTGGTTAGATTTTTTATTGTTTGTTTTGTTTTGCTTTGCTTTTTTATTTTAAATATTTCCACTTGGTATTTAACTTTTCTCTTCCTATTTAAATTGCCTATAAAATCTTGCATATTTTCATTTTTCATGTTAGAGCTTTTGATGTTTTATATTTCCTAATTTATTGAATTAATTTAGTTTTTCATATACATATGATACACACACACACACATACACACACATCAGAAGTGGACATTAGGTCTCCTGGTAGGGCAGTTATGGATGATTGTAGACCATCATGTGTGTGCTTAGTCCCAAACATAATGTTTTGTAAGATAACAGTATTCTTCACTGCTGATTCCCCTTGCAAGCCCCAAGACTTCAAATTTTAATGTCATTTATTTAAAATATTTGTATATGTGAACACAAATATCCTTGATGCATATATCTTTAACTTGAGAGTTCGTACTTTGTTCTGTAGACAGGCTGTGTATTAGATGGCACTTAATTGCATATATATAAAGTCAATCACTTTTTAGAGGATCAGAGAATAGAAATTAAAGTAAATATATCACATTCAGTGATGGATAAAAACATCTGTCTCAGGTATTTCTCTGTACTGTGAAGATCTGTCCACTGCATGGAGTTCTTTTGCTTTGCTTATTCTTATCTTATACTATAATTCAGATGACAGCCTCTTTCTCCCAGTTATCCCCCATATACCCTTGCCCCAAAGAATCAGAACATTGAACGACTTCAAGCACTAGAGTAATAATCTAATTATAAGAAGATACAAAAATCATAACCATGCCAATCAGTAGGAAATCAGCCCAAGACACTGATATTTTGCATCTTGGTACTGCAATCTCTATGGAAAAAATGACACACTTTGCATAAAGAAATTAAACAGTAAAAGTAAGCAATTGGCCTATCTTCACACCTCCTCTACCATTATAGAAAGACTCCTAATACAGATATTTTTATGAATGTAAGCTTAGGTTATGCTTGAGGCAACTGACAAACTTTGAGCTACTAAGTAACCTTGAAAGACTTCATCATAGATTTATTTTGAGAACACATTTCATTGTTAGGTTTTTTGGGTTTTTTGGTTTTTTTTTGTTTTTATTTTTGTTTTTTGTTTTTGATATTAAGGTATAAAGTGAGAAGTTTGTTGAAAAAAATCACATTATAGTTCTACAACAATTAAAACATAGGTTCTTCTGGCACCTCTCCCCCAACCCTCTTCAAACTTGCATATCTTGAACCATACAGGTAAACTTCCATACCTGCCCCCATCTTCCCTGCTCTCTCAATCACTGGGCCAAGCCAAGCTACCCGGAGCAGTCTGCTATTCCAGGGGGACCACATTCTCCCATTACCTCTTCTCAGCATTCATCACCCTCCTGAAACATACAGGCAAGCTTCCCTTCCGCTACCATATTTCCTGCTCTCTGAGTCCTCTCAGCCAATTCAATTTTCCCAGAGCAGTTTTTTCGCCCATGGAGACCTCCATTTTTCTGCCCACATTTGATGAACCTGAGATTGTTAAACCATACAGGCCTGCATATCTAGACCCATAATAGCTGCAGGGACAAAAATCATACAGCCCTAGGATACCCTGCCATACCACAATTATTGAGGTTCATCTCCATCCAATACTTATTTCAACAAGAATATCCAGGAAGCAAAACTATCCAGACAGCAAAAGCCCTTAAAATAACTCAATCAACAAAAGCCAGAGCAATATGACACTTCCAAAATATAGTTATCCTACTACAGAAAGCTCTAGATATCCTAACAGTACCAAAACACAAGAAAATGTCCTTAAATCCAATCCTTTAAAGGTGATAAGGGCCTTAAGAGAGAAAATGAGTAAAGTCCTTAAAGAAATAAAAGAAAATATAATCAGACAGACATCTTATAAAAGAAACAAATGAATCTCTTTAAGACATACAGGAAAATACAATTAAACCAGTGAAAGAAATTAAAAAAAAATCTGTAAAAGACTTGAAAGTAGAACGAGAAACAATAAAAAAAACCACAAACTGAGGAAATCCTGGAGATGGAGAACCTAGGAAAGAGATCAGGAACAACAGATGTAAGCATCACCAATAGAATATAGAAGATGGAAGAAAAAAATCTCAGGTGTAAAAGATACAAAGAAGAAATTGATATATCAGTTGAAGAAAATATCAAATCTTTAAAATTCTTGATATAAAATATTCAGGAAATCTGTGATATCATGTAAAGACCTAACCTAAGAATAATAGGAGTAGAAGAAGTTGAAGAGTACTAGCACCTAGGCCCAGAAAATATTCTCAACAAAATCAAAGAGGAAAACTTTCCCAACCTAAAGAAAGAGATGTCTATAAGTATACAAGAAGGTTATAGAACACAAATTAGACTGGACCATAAAGAAAAATCCTCCTAACATAATAATTAAACATAAATCTATAGGTCAACAATAAAAACAAAAGAATATTAAAAGCAGCAAGAGAAAGAAGGCAGATAACATACAAAGGCAGACCTATCAGAACTACACCTAATTTCTCAACACAGAGTCTAAAATTTAGAAGGGCCTGGACAGATGTTTTGCAACTTCTAAAAATCTACAGGTGCCAATGTAGACTACAATACCCAACAAAACACTGAATCACAACACATCACAAAAGAAAACAAGATATTTCAAGCAAATTCAAACTAAAACAGTATCTATCTACAAATCTAGCCCTCCAGAAATATTAGAACAAACCTCCCACTCAAGAAGTCAGAGACCCCTGTAGTTGAATTAAGAAAAGGCTGGAAGTTGAGGAGGGGGGTAACCCTATAGAGAAACCAACAGCCTCAAGTAATCTATAACCCCAAGCTTTCTCAGACATTGAGCCATCAGCCAGGCAGCACATAGTAGCTGGCCCCAAAGACATATACAGCAGAGGACTGCCTGGTCTGGCTTCAGTGAGTGAGGATGCACCTAACCTTTGAGAGACTTGAGGCCCCAGGGAGTATAAAGACCTGGTGGTGTGGGGATGAGGCAGTGGGGGCATCCTCTTGGATGGAGGTTGAGGAAGAGGAACGGGATGAGGAACTTTCAGAGAATGGACCAGAAGGGGGATAACAACTGAACTGAAAAAAATTAAAAATAAAAAGAAAAGAAAAAAGGATAACTACATCAAAGAAAACATAGGCTATAAGCTATAAGTAATCTCATTCCAGCACAAACAAGGAAAGTAAACACCCCCCCACACACACACATACACACACACACACTAACACCACTAATATAAAAATAATGGGAAATAACAATCACTGGTGATTAATATCCCTTAACATCACTCAATTCCCCAATAAAATGACAAAGACTAACAGACTAGATACAGAAACAGGATCCATAATTCTGCTGCATACAATAAACACATCTCACCAATAAGAATACACATTACCTGAGAGTAAAAGGCTGGAGAAGCATTTTCCAAGCAAATAGACCCAAGAAGCAAGTTGGATTAGCAATTTTAATACACTCAGACTCAGCACTTCCTTGTGTCAACTCTCTTTGTCATCTGTCAAATTCTTTGCCATCTGACCAGAACTCTACTCATCCTTCGAAACAAGAGGTCCCTGAAGCAACCCAGTCTGTGGCAGAGTAGAAGGCAGAAAATAATCAAAATAAGGGCTGAAATCAATCAGAAACAAACACGAAGAATCAATAAAACCAAGAGCTAGTTCTTTCAGAAATTCAACAACATAGACAAACTTTTAGCAAAACTAACCAAGAGACAGAGATACAGTATTTAAATCAAATCAGTAAAGAAAAAGGAGACATTGAGGAAATTCAAAGAATTATTAGGTCTTACTTCAAAAGCCAGTGCTCCACAAAATTGGAAAATCTTAAGGAAATGGATGATTTTATAGATATGTCATTAACCAAAGTTAAATTAAGATCAGGTAAAGTTTTAAATAACCACAGTTAGCCTGAAACCTAAGCCACATAAAAACTCAAAAAAAAAAAAAAAAAAAGAGAGAAAACTTCAAACCAATTTCTTTTATGAACAGTGATAACAAAACACTCAATAAACTATTAGAAATTCAAATACAGGAATACCTCAACCAATATTCCATCAAGATTAATTAGGCTTTATCCCAGGTATGCAATGATGGTTTAATATACAGAGATTATATCAACAAAATCCAACATATAAACAAAGAAAAAAATCACATGACCAACTCAGTAGATGCTGAAAAAGCCTTTGATAAAATACAATACCCCTTCATGTTAAAAGTGTTAGCAAAACCAGGGATAAAGGGGGCATATATAGTATAATCAAATATATGTTTGATTGAGCTATATAAGAAAAGCAAATGACCAACTTCTAACTAAAAGGAGAATAATATCATGCAATTCCATTAAAATCAGGGCAAAACAAGGCTCAAAACTCTTTCCCTTTCTCTTCTACATAGTATTTAAAGTTCTAGCCAGAGCAATAGCAAACTGAAGGACATCAAGTAGATACACATTGGAAAGGAAGAATTTAAAGTATCATTATTTGCAGATGATATCATTATATACAAAAGTGACCCCAGAAAGTCTACCAGAGAACTCCTAAAACTTATAAATACTTTTAGCAAAGTGGCTGGATACAAAATTAACTCAAAGAAATCAGTAGCCCTCCTTTATACAAATGATAGACAAAGAAAGATATAGGGAAACAACGCCCTTTGTAATATATACAAATAATATAAAATATTTTAGTGTAACCCTAATAAAGGAAGTAAAAGAACTGTATGACAAGAACTTCAAGTCCCTGGAAAGAAATTGAAGAAGCTGTCAAAAATGTAAAGGTCTGCAATGCTCATGGATAGGTACAATTTACCTAATGAAAATGGCTGTCTTACCAAAAACAATCAAAAGATTCAATACAATTCCTATCAAAATTCCAACACAATTCTTCATAGACACAGAAAGAACATTTTTCAACTTCATATAGAAAAACAAAAAGGCCTGCATAGCCAAAATAATCTTGAACATTAAAAGAACTTCATAAGGAATTACCATCCCTGTCCTCAGATTCTATAATAGAGAAATAGTGAAAAAAATGTGTGGTAATGGCACAGAAACAGACATGTTGATCAATGGAATCAAATCAAGACCAGAAATTAACCCAAAGGCTTATAGACACACTTGATTTTTGATAAAGAAGTCAAAACCATACAATGCAAAAAGGAAAGCATCTTCAACAAATTGAGCTAGTCTAAATGGATCTATACATATAGGTGAATGAAAATAGATCCATATTTGTCACTCTGCCCAAAACCTTGAGTCCAAGTATATAAAGGATCTCAACATAAAATTAGATATAATAAATTTCATAGAAGAGAAAGTGATAAACAAAAAGTGACACTAGAATATGAGGCAAGTTACTGAGCAGAACAACAATGGCTTAGGCTCTAAGACCAACAATTGATGAACAGAACCCCATAAAACTACAGAACTTCTGGAAGAGAACATTGTCAATAGGACAAATAAACAGTCTATAAAATGTGAAAGTATCTTCATCAACTCTATATCTGACAGAAGGATAATATCCAAAATTTACAAAAAAAAAAAAAAACAAAAAAACATAAACAAGAAGTTAGACACCAACAACTCAAATAATCCAAATAAAAAATGGGGTACAGTGCTAAACAGAGAATTCACAGAGGAACTTGAATGGCTGAGAAGCACTTAAAGAAATGTTCAGCATTCTTAGTCATCAGGGAAATTTGAATCAACACAACTCTGATGTTCCTCCTAAATACCCATCAGAATGGATAAGATCAAAAACTCAAGAGACAAATGCTTGTGAGAATTTGGAGCAAAGCGAACACTTCTTCATTACTGGTGCAAATGCAAACTTGTACAACCACTTTGGAAATCAGTTTCTCAGAAGCTGGGGATAAGTCTACCTCAAGATGCAACATATACCCAAAAGATTCTCCAATATCTGACACTTGTTCAATTATGTTCATAGCACCTTTATTGTTATTAGTCAGAAACTGAAAACAACATAGATGTTCCTCACCTGAAGAATAGATAAAGGAAATGTGATATATGTGCATGATGGAATACTCAGCTATGGAAATACAGACATCATGGTTTGCTAAGGAAAATGGATGGAACTTGACAATATCATACTGTGTGTGGTAATACAGGCACTAATTGGCAACCATAGTAGGTACTCATAAGTGTATATTAGCTATAAAATACAGGTACTATACTACACTTGACAGACTCAAAGAAGCTAAAGAAGGAAGGTCCAAGAAAGGAAGCTTGAATCTACTTAGAATGGTGAATAAAACAGTCATAAGAGGCAGACAGATGGAGGGAACTGGAATGAAAGGGGGACTGGGATGGAATGGGGAGGTTCAGAATCATGTGTGTAAAGGACAGGAAAAATGGCTAAATGGCCATGAAAATGAATAGAAATCTACATCTGACAGGGATGAGGAGGTTGTCTACATCCCCAAGATGAGACAGAGATCTGGGATAAGGAAGCCCAAGAATCAATGGGGATAGCCTTAGCTGTGACTCAGAACACTGGCGACATGGAACCCAAAGAACTCACTGGAATTATAGAAACACAGTGGAATTATAGGAACCCAGTGGAATTGTAGAAATACTAACCCACACAAACTGTTCAACCCAAAATTTATCTTCTCTACAAGAAATGTAGGTAGGGGCCATCCAGGAAGAGACTGAGGGACTGGACAACAAATAACCAGTCCAACTTGAGACCTATCCCATGGGCAAGCACCAGTCCCTATCAATATTAGATACACTCTGTTATGCTAGTAGATGGGTGTTGTAGATGAGCCTGGTGCTGTTCTTGTGAAGCAATCACGTAATGAATAAAGGAGCCAATCACTGAGTGAGTAGGCAGGGCTTCCGGGTTGGAGGGAGGAAGAGATGTAGCAGGAGAGAGCTAGGTTCTCTTTTGGAATTGGGACTGCAGAGAGGTAAGGTGTAGCACCTAGAGTTTCCCAGTATCATGGCAGATCTGCAAGGATTTGCCACGGGAGGAATTGGATTTTAATAAGGGTTAAAAGATTAGGTTTTAGTTGTTGCGCTCAGAGATTGAGTTACCATTGTTTCTGAACTAAGTTTGTGTTGTGTTTTCCTTCACATGAAGGCTTGTCTGGGTTCAAGAGAGAAAGGTACAGCAGCAAAGCATGGGTTTACCAGATGTGCACCACAAGGCTTTAGGGGATTTGAAGCATGAGCTGACATGGTAGTGACCTGCCAGTGAGAACCTAGTGAGCTGGTTGGAGAGATTTTGGAGTTCTGAGTTAGAGTCTACATGAGATACAAACATTTCGGCCATTACCTGCCAGTGCATGGCCTGCAAAGCTGCTGAGGCAGAGGCACAAACATGGGAATGTGCAGCTTCTATTTTTTTTAAATACTTCCTGTAACAGACGGGAGCCTGTTGTCCCCTGAAAGGCTCTATCTAGCAGCTGATTCAGAAAGATACAGACACCTACAGCCAAACAGTGAATGGAGCTTGGGGACTCTTAGGGAAGAATATGATGAAGGATTGTGGGTTCTAAAGGGGATAGGAATTCCACAGGAAGAAAAACAGAATCAACTATTTATAATACTGACATCAATTTGGGTTGTTGGGAATTTCCAAGAGGCCCCTTGGCAAACAGCTCAATTAAATTAAACCCAATCAAGTTCTTTTGGGGGGGAATTATTGTTGTTGTTGTTGTAGTTGTTTTGCTCTTATTTATTTATTTATTTTATTAGATATTTTCTTTATTTACATTTCAAATGATATCTTTCTTCCTGGTTTCCCCTCTGAAAAAAACTCATGTTCCCTCCCCCTCCCCCTGCTCACCAGCCCACTCTCTCCTGCTTCCTGGCCCTGACATTCTCCTACACTAGGGCATCGGTCCTTAATAGAACCAAGGGCCTCTCCTTCTTTTGATGATCATCTAGGCCATCCTCTGCTACATATGCAGCTGGAGCCATGAGTCCCACCATGTGTACTCTTTGGTTGCTGGTTTAGTCCCTGGGAGCTCTGAGGCTACTAGTGAGTTCATATTGATGTTTGTCCTAAGGGGCTGTAAATCACTTCAACTCCTTGGGTCCTTTCTCTAGCTCCTTCAATGGGGACCCTGTGCTCAGTCCAATGGATGGCTGTGGGCCTCTACTTCTGTATTAGTCAGGCACTGGCAGAGCCTCTCAGGAGACAGTTATATCAGGCTCCTGTCAGCCATAACTTGCTGGCATCCACAATGGTGTCTGGGCCCAATCAAGTTCTTGAAAGCTTCAGCTTGTGACAAGAAATAGCAAGTTGGGATACTACCTCATCCATTATTTGGAGTTTTCATGTAGATCTCCCTCATATATATGTGTGTGTGTGTGTGTGTGTGTGTGTGTGTGTGTGTGTGTGTGTATAATATATACATATATATGTGTGTATATAATATAATGTTGTAGAAAGGTTAATCTGTATGAGATTTCCATAAAACCTCTCAAATGCCTCTTTTCTTTACATATTTTTCTTCCTATCTTGACATATTTGACCCTTAAAAGTCCTTAGTTTTCAAAATATATGCTTGAAGCTAATGAACCCCTTGTGAGAGACTCCTGTGTTAATTTAGCTTGGAGATGTAACTTACTTCAGAAATCCCATACAATATTCATGTACACAAGTACAATATAAAAGATATCATTGGCAAATCTTGCAATAAAAGAATATGTATTTAAAATATTACAATGCTCTCACTTGTTATTTGATCAAGAAAAATCTTTAAAGTAGGCATTATTACATTAATTTCCCCCAAAACACTGATTCTCTAGTAAGCCATTCAGGAAACACTGTGACATTGTCTCAGATTCACCCTAATATGTTCTTGTCATAGAGATGGTGTAATGTAATCATACACACACACATATACACACACACTCACACACACACTCACACACACACACACACACATACGTAGAGAGAGACATGCACATGTACACAGAAACACACAGGACATGACAACCTCCTGTGCACATATATTTAAATGCACAATTAAAGAAATTACATTTTTCCTTTGGAATATATGTTTATTTCTTAATATGTTCAATTTCCTGGAATACTTGCAACTGCAGTAAAACAGAATGCTAAGTAACAGAATCTGTTATTAGAAAACAAAGAATTCAAAATAATTTGACATATTGTCACAGCAAACCATATAGAAAGATTATGTACTAACTTCATGATAAAAAAGTATTTAAATCCACAACACTCAAACTTTACTATGGTCAAAACACAGTGATGAATTTTATAAATACCCTTGGTATTATTATCAGAATTTAGCCCTCAGAAAAAAATAAGATGCTATTATTCGGTAGGAATAGCTCTTTAAACTTGTCTCATTTCCCTGCACCCAGATGATATAAAATGATTCATCTGGTGTTTTAAAATCTCTATTACTTGGTAACTCATATACTGGCAATTAATATGGCAAACAACTCTTCAAATCATGTATTATAGCAGAAAGTATGTGTCAGAAAAACCTAATACATATCTTTTTCCTTTTCTTTTTATTTTTTATTAGATGTTTTCTTTATTTACTCCAGACTCCCCTCCAAAATAAAATAAAATAAAATAAAATAAACAAAAACTAAAACAATCCCCTGTTCCCTCCCCCAGTCCCCTGCTCACCATCCAACCCCCTACTGCTTACTGGCCCTGGCATTCCCCTTCACTGGGGCATAGAAACTTCACAGGGCCAAGGGCCTCTCCTCCCGTTGATGACTTGGCCATCCTCTGCTATATGCATGCTGCTAGAGCCATGATTCCCCCCATTTGTACTCTTTGGTTGGAGTTTTAGTCCCTGGGAGCTCTGAGGGTACTAGTTAGCACATATTATATCTTAATGTCTAAAACATGTTTAAAATAGTATTAAGAGGTAGGACAGAGTTGGGTCATATGAAGATTTTTTTTCTCTCTAGATTTTGTCCAGATTGTAGAAAAGACTGGGGTCTTATTTTCTAAGCAAAACCAAAAAAGCTATTGAATATAAGAATATTTCATTTAATATTACATTAAACAAAACTTCAAAGAAAAAATTGAAGATGAGTTAAAATTATTAGTATTTACTATGCTGGTTAATAGTTTTATTTCTATTCAAAGAAAAACATTGTATATATACAGAAAATGCCACAACGTACTTGAGACACAATAAGAAAAATAATTATTTTTGTCCCCTTTTCTTAAAGCAAAAAATACCCCATGTATTTTTTCACACCAGTGAGACACCATTTATATTAAGACCACTAAAATGACTTATAAAACAAAAAGTTGGAACATAATTTTCCATATTACTTTTTATTATTAACTGTTCAAACTTAGTGTTTGAAGAAAAATAATATAACATAGTACATTTCATTTTAAAATGGCATTAATGGAATTCTTGTCTCAATGATTCAGGTATTAGATTTTTTTTATCATTCAAAAAAGTCAAATGTGTGGTTGATTTCCCATTGAGAGTAATATAATATAATAAAGGAGAATTGAAAGAGGTACTAGAATAAAACTGAATTTTTGTTACTCATTTCAACTTATTTTCACAATTTAAGTGGTGCTTTGTCCACACACATAGGGGGAAAAAAGCATTTCTATGCTCGTGATGAATAATAATTAGTAAAAATCTACACACTATTGTATATCTGGAAAATGCTGCATAATACTGAGCAGTGTCATTCTTGCAGTTTATGTACAAAAGTGTCACAGCTGTGATGCTTTGAAAATCAACAAGATACTTATTTACCACTATCTCAGGCAAGGGTACTTTTGAATAGGTTATAGTTTATCAAACAAGAATGTGTAATAGCACAGGCACAGAACAAATGCTAATTTGTGGAGAAGCGATTTTAGGAAGTGTCTTTAAAAGGCATGTAGTTAAACCAGTCGGCTATTCTATAATTTATATTTAGACAATGGACATTAACCAAAGGAGATAATATAGTATTGCTCAAGTCTGTAATTTTGTTACTTAAAAATCACACATATATGTATATATATATATGTCATTTATGAGAAATAATCAACCCTTTATTAAATTCATTTTGAAATGTGACTTATAATGTGATATTTAGCAAACTTATTTTTCTTTAATTCTCAAATTATAGACTACAAAACATGCATGCGTCTTTTACTATAGTATAATACAGAAGCAGAACAATTTCAATTGGAGAAAACATAGCATAACTTCCTAGAGGCAAAATTAATTAAATATTCTGTTGATTTTTCACTAATGATTTCACTAGGTCTTTATGTAACATAGTATTTCTAAAACTCTTAAATATTTGATTATTAAAATAAATAAAAAAGAAAGAGCTGAAGGAAAAGAAAGACTTTATTTGGAGTAATTTGTTGTCTCTGGAATAACGTTCCAAATAAGCATACATGGAAAGACTACACTTTGTTTTTACAAATTTCTTAGAAAATCAATTATATTCCTCATTCTTTTAGGCTTATAGTGTGCATCTCTGGTACTACATAAAATATTTCTAATCAGACAGATTACAATAAATTTTCTGATGTAAGTAAATGCACATAATAAAAGAACCGTGCTTCTGCAGTGTTTAACAAAAGATTTTTATCAAACATCCCAAGGCATAGAGAAGAGCGCTTCACATACATGGTCTGGAACAGATCTTTCTAGAACTAGTATCTGAAAGGTGAATAGAAAACGTTAGAGCTGTAACATGGTTCACATTCCATTAAATGAAATGATTTCTATATGAATGTGAGTTTTATCATTGTTATGATTCTCTATGGCATTCATATGGTCCTTAAATCTTGATCACTCTATAAGTAAATGCAACGAGCAATGACAACGGAAGAACAAACAGAAGTGAAATAACCCAAAAGTCACGTAAATAAAGACAGAGAAGAAGGAATGGGGGAGGAGGGAAGGGGATGGAATGGAAGGGATAGAGGAGGATAGGTGAGAGGGCACACGGGAAGAGAGGGAAGGAAAAGAGAAGAGGAAACCTTGCTTGAATTCATGTCTACCTTATTGTGAATACCCATGAAATAAGGGTGAGATTGCAAAAGTCTTGACAGAACTATATTATATCCTTTGTTTATCTATTTAGTGTAGGGATTACTGGATCATCAGGTTGTTTATGTGTTGAATTTTTTGAGACATCTCCACATTCTTATTTTCTACCAAATTGGTTTGAGTATATTACTGCAGTAGGAACAGTAGTTTCTTTTCTTTCCACAGCTCTCCAAAACATGCTATCTTTAGTCATTCTGGTATCAGATAATGTGGACAGCTAATAAATGTCTTTTCCCATATTGTGCATTTTATGAGCACAATATTTTTAGCTTTTCATAATCTTGTCTATTTGGTAGTTTTACCTATGTTTTAGTATTATGGTGAAAAGATGTGACTTTTTCAATACCCTGTAACATTACTCCTGACTCTTTTCAGTGTCTTCAAAGTTTGTAATTGAGACACTACATTCCCATCAGTTTGTGTTCTTTCTGAACTTGCCAGCAATCTGCTGTTGATTTAGTTTGCAGTTACTGTAATGCACTCTATTTTGTTCTCTTTGATTGTGTGTATGCTTTATGAAAATATGATACTCTTTTCATGTCTAAAATTTATAATTGAACTCAAAATCACATAGTATATTACATGTTGTCCATTTCCTCATGTTTCAATAGTTCAGACATATTTTGTAGACAAATAGAAAAACACACCTCAAGATTATTAATTAAAAATATCAATACTGTTAAAAGATTGATATCATTATAAGTGGCCTACAGACTCAATTAAATCACTACTCAAGAACCAATGCAATTCTTCACATAACTAGAAATACCAACATAAATTTCACATTGAATCAGAAAGTCCACTAAATAATGGGAACAAAAGTGAAATACAATGTTTAGAACGAATTTACCATGGAGACAAATGGGCAATTTTAGATAACTCAGTAAAAATTCATTAATAGTCTACTTATAGAATGACTTACTCTTATCTTCCCATTCTTTGTGTGTGTGTGTGTGTGTGTGTGTGTGTGTGTATTATGTATGTATTTATGTATGTATGTATGTATGTATGAGGAGGAGATCATTTCTACTGGGACTGTAGTTACAAGTAGTTGTGAGCTGCCCAGAATAGATGCTGAGAAACTAACCTAGGAACTCTACAAGACCTTTGGGTGCTCTTCACCACTGATAATATTCTATTCAGCATGAAAACATATGTATCTCCTGAAAATCAAAACTCAACACCACTATCTCTACCAAACTATATTAGATTCCACTCCCTAAAAAAAGTTATAGGACGATATCAAAATTGTGTTGTGGTTTACTCTTATCTTGAAAAGAAAATATAGGGTTAACTTAGGGCCTTCTGGTGTTATACAAAAACACTCCATTCATACAAAAGGTCATCTGTAGAATTACCAGCTACTGCAGACAAGCATCATGTTCTGGTGATTTTTGGAATCAAGTACCATATTCTGGTGATTTTTGCAGAGTGGTAGCAAATATTACTTAGTCTTTAAAAGATGACCAATTCATATTATAATGTATTATTTGGTCAGCTAGAAAGAAAGTCTTCTATATAATTTTTCATTTGCCTTAATTGTAGGCATTCTTATTGAATTATTCCACCATAATTAAATTATTCTTTCATTTTCTTACCACTCCTTTAAGCATAAACCACCTGCGTTTTTAATATTCATCATGAGAAATATGTTATTTGTTGTACAAAAAATCACTGTTAATAATTTTATTACATATATATTAATTTCAGTATTATATATACTATGATTTATAATAAAATACATTTAACAAAAGAATTCAGTAAAGACTATGATCATTATATATTTAGATTTTTCTATTATCTATAACTTCTTCAAACTATTTTACAAGTTATTTATTAATAGGCACTCTGATAGACTTCAGTTATATATTTTACAGTTAAAACAATAAAAAATATAGGAAAATACAAGCAATTCAGGTATTTGACATATCTACAATATATAAAAGGAAAATACAATTCTAGAGAGGTATTAAGGGAAATTTTAATACATTCAAACAAACAAAGCCACATGTTTTTGACGGAAGAGGTAAAAAGTAAATTCAGAATTGACAATGGCTAGAGAGACAGTCTGGATAAATTCTCAATCTTTGATTCCCTGTTTATAAACAGCTAGAAATTAGAAAAAAAGAGGAAGAAAGGACATGAACATTGCTGAGAGAATGTAGCCAGATACATTTCTCATTATCAGTCTCTCTTTAGTGCTGGAATATTAGCCACACTCTCCTTAGTCATCTGTCAGTGCCTACCTCAAGTGGCACTGTCATAAAAAGGAGGCTTCTACAATCTTTGAATTAAATTTAGGACAATTTCAGGACTTTAAAAGTTTACACCATTTCTGACATTGTGACACGTGTCTTTAATTCTACTGGCAACCCAGAGGGTTGATCTCTGTGAACTCAATGACAATCTGTACTATATAGAGATTTCCCAGACACCAAGGGCTTAAAGTAAACCCTCTCAACACAAGACAGAGGGGGATATTTTGGACACCTCAGAATCACTTTGGCACCTTGGTGGCTGAGTTTTGAGGGCACTATAACATATGCTGCAATGCAGAAACATATACTAGAATTTTAGAAAAAAAAGTAGAAAGGTTTATGTTACCTGGCTAAATATATAACAGAAAATCCATGGAGTTCATTCTTTCATGATATAACAGAGCTATTGTGAAAGATTTGTTGGATGTTAGCTGTGTAGCTGTGCAATACAATGGAAAGTCTAGGTCAAAGATACACTATAAAATCCTACATTTCCATTAACATGAGAGTAAGTTCAACATTTTTGATCATATTTTTAAAATTTAATATTTATTTTAAGCATATTGATTTATTTCTAACCATTTTAAGTGATATTTTAAAATGCCATTTTAACATGTTAACCTCAGTACAGTGTGGATAACATTGCATTTTCTGTCATTATGATCTTCTTTGATATTATTTGAATTGTTATTACATTTTCTGAAATATCCAAAACTGGAAAATAATTCTCTACTCTCCAAATAGTTATTTTATACTTTTGATCTCAGAATATTGAAAAGCATCCTATAATACTAAAAGGCAACATAGTCGTTAAATGTGCAAATACTCAGATTTGGAAGTACAGACACACATAAAACATCAGACCTGGAAACACACTCTCATGATCTCTGCATTGGAATGTGAAGAGGTAGGACCCCTTAGATATGCTGACTAGCATATTTAGCCAATTCTTAAGCTCCTAGTTAAGTAAGAAATCCCAACCTTACAATAGGAAACAAGTGGAAATAATGCCAAAAGAAATAGGAGATTACTGATATTGACCTCTGATCTCCACATGCTCACACAGAGATCTACATACATGTGTATGCACACATAATACACAAACACATGCAAGGATGCAGACACATGAGTGGACATATACACTATGTGACTTCATAAACTTTGCACCTTTCTTGTTGATTTTTGGTACAAGATCTCACTATGGAGTCTCAGCTTAGAACTCAGTAAGTAAAATAGGCTAGTCTCAAACTCATAAAGATTTGCCTGCCTCTTCATCCTGAGTGTTTCTGGGATTAAAAACATGCAACAACTCACTAAGCTCCACAATTTTTATTGTCTACCAATCAATTTTGAAAATAATCAGAAGAACACTCAAAACCATTGTAGGTGCATTTATATAAAAGAAAAATATTTTATAATAACATGATATGTTGATAACATAAAACAATATGAATATTTTAAATTATGAACTGCTATCAAAATATTTCATGTAGAAAACAAACATTTAAAAGTACAGACATGAAGAAATTCTGATATTCAAAGGACAATCTTTTCTGTTGTACCAAGTTAAAAAGCTTTATTAGTAGTGCAATACCTACAAGGAAAACATAGAAAAATGACAAGATTTGGCAGGCATGCTGAAAATTCAACCATGGCAAACTGTGAGAGAATGTCATATGCTGGGAGATAACACATTTGAATGTATGAAGTTCCCTACCCAGTGTGAATCAAAAGCACTTAGCTAATGAGGTTTACTTTACAAGATTTTTATTTTATTGTGCTAATAATACTGCAAGTAATTAGAGTCTATCAATTAATATCAGCTATTAAGTCTAAATATAAAACAACTAGATAAGCATATTTTAGTTTAAAAGTGATATGCAAGTCCAAATCACTGTTATTATTTAAAGACGGCATTTTTCATCTGTTCAGAAGACAAATGGTTCTCAAATGGAGGAACAGCTGGCACAGATGTCAAGGAATCTTGCGTTCTTGCTCCTCACAGCTAAGGCTGAAATTTTCAGGACTATCAGGGGAGAATAATGGATAGTCACCTTGAAAGAAAGGTGACAAAGTTCACACTTTTACTTTCTAAGTAGTTATATCTATGAAAGGATTATATTTCTTTAGTACATCTGAGGCCATTCTTAATAGATGAAACATTAAGCTACATCTGTCCTAACCTATTAATACCCATGAGATGTAACATAATGACTCTGCCTGTGGCATTAGAGTAAGTCAAGAAGAGACACAGAACATATTTGGAAAGCAGTATGGAGTGCATGGCTCCGTTTGTATCCCAATGCTCCCTTCATATCTAGAGCAAAATACAGTATGCAAAGGCTACATATTAGGACCCTGTCTAAGAATGCACTGTTCCCTGCTCCTAAAGTATTTACTATTACTCACAGAATGGCTAGACAACATATTTAGAAATATAGAGATAAAATCATCACAAATATTTTACATTTATTTTAAGCACAGTGAAAAACAGAACAAGAAAAACTTCAGTTTGTGAATTTGTATAGAAAACTCTCACAGATAACTTTTATCTCACAGATCTCATGAATTTCATAAAATTTGGTTTGGCCAGTTACAGTGCTTGGGATTCTTAGGATGTTTCCTGATTTGTTGCCTCCCTCTCTGTCAGTAGTCTATTCCTATTTATCATTGAGAAATTGGTCCAGGCAGTGGTGGTGCACGACTTTAATCCCAGCACTTGAGCGGCAGAGGCAGGCAGATTTCTGAGTTTGAGGCCAGCCTGGTCTACAGAGTGTGTTCCAGGACAACTTGAGATACACAGGGAAACCCTGTCTCAAAAAGCGAGAGAGAGAGAGAGAGAGAGAGAGAGAGAGAGAGAGAGAGAGAGAGAGAGAGAGAGAGAGAGAGGGAGGGAGGGAGAACTCAGTTGTGTGAATATAGTCTAACTTCTGATCTTTAAAGTTTATTTTTCATTAGTATCTTCTCTTGTAAAGAATATACACCCAAATCTGTAAGTTAGTTTTTCATTTTCTACATCAGTTGGCTGGTAGACAATATTCACTGAGATTATAACTTCACAGATTTATTTTACTTTATTTGACTTGGGTTAATCAAATAGATACAGAATTTTAAACTACTGCTCTAATTTATACTTCTTTAATATTAATGATGCAAGGTATTTTATATGTTTATTAGAAAAATTCTCATTTGTTCTTATTTTGTCTAATTTTAATTGGATTGTTTATCGTTATGACTATTCCTGTTTGTAAACTTGAGTACATCTGGAATGACTACAGTTCTGACATGGAGGTCATGCCTGTGACCCAGATCTTGAGGCTGGAGGACACAGGCTTCTGGGGTAGATCTTGACATATAGATTTTTTTTCAAGTATTTTATTATTTTATTCTACATTGCATACAGGTCATAAAAGACCACAGCAGTTTTTCGACATATAACCCTTTAAAAGCAGAGGGCACCAGGAAGAACAGACAAGTATCAAGATGAAGTCCAATAATGAGGGCATATGTTCAGTGCAGTATTTCTGAGGAATAACGATGCAGATACAAAGCCATCCACATTTAGTTTACAACTAATGTGTAGTTCTTTGTGACTCTAGTCATTTATGGCTCCACACAGAGACCTTCCCTTTTTACCATCATTGTCGGAAACATAAGCAATGGAGACACTTGCTACTATACACGGTCTTTCACTGGAGCTCTCCTTTTCTGTGGGGTCTCCTTAGAGTATACTTTAGTAACTTCAAATTCTTAAGTGTGTAATACTGTGCTCTATTTGAATGGTAACTCAAAAGCACTGGTTTTCATTTTGAAAATACAATCTTTAAACCTTTAACTGGTATCAGCAGATCAATATTAAAAAAATACAGTACCAAGCTACACTGGTGTATTTCCATATTAAAAACTTCAAAATATACTTATCACTGAGACCATAGTCCTTGCATTAATCTTCAGTCCACTATGAACAATTATCTGCTTCATGTAAACATGTCTAAATAACTATAGATCAAATACAATCATAAATTTCTGTAAAAGATAATAAAATATCTTCTTTTAAAAAACAAAACAATAATAAGTTATTACTGCATTGTTTGCAATTTTATGAAAATGGAACAACCATACAGTTGTTGCCAGTCCTGAGTTCATTTGTAAAAAAATTGGCCCTAATTCCTGGATAAAGTCAGCAACCAATCCTTTCTCTTCAGAAGATGTCTTCTGGCACAATAAGCCAGATCTGCATTAGGTGGTATTCTGTTCATTGATAAAATTATAGACCAGAAACTGACCAGTGCCACAGTACTGTGTTGCAAACAACTTTCTGTCAGGAGTGGGATCTGAGAAAGCGATTTCTTCTTTACTCAAATATGAGTCGTAAATAAAGTAACTCCTTAAGCATTCAATCATGCGAGAAGCTTTCTTCTTTCACTGCATCACGCTGAATACCCTTATTCGACTGATCCCACATATTGCAGGCTCTGGCAACGTTGAGCAGCACCATGCTTTTTGCCTTTCAAATCGGAGTTTTTCTTCTTCTGACCTGATAACCGGAAGTTTCTCTTCTATAACTCGATAGCCCCACTGGATATGTTCTGCAATTAGGCAACCAACTACTTTTTTGTCATTAGATATAAAGAGAAGTGTCTTAGTTCTGGAATAGCACATCAATGGAGCCTGTTGGAAACCCAGATCATTGTCAACCATCTCTCTAATTTCATCAACCTTTTTCAAGGCATACTTTGGGTCTTCAGGAAGAACCATTATTATCCTACCATCAAGATATTCAGCCACCCCGTGGCACCAACAGCAAACTTCGACATATAGATCTTGATGCATAGTGGTGATTAAAAGCTTAGTCCAAGGCTAGGCAGCACACGCCTGTAATTCCAGGAGACCAAGGCAAACAGATCTCAGAGTTCAAGATCAGGCTGGGAGAAAGCAAGCTCCAGATACAGATAGGGTGGTACACACCTTTAATCTGACCCACAACTTTTGCTGGAAGGACATTGGAATAAAGAATACTTACTCTTCGCTGCTTGCACTTATTTGCCCACATTTATGTTGGAACCTACCTCTTCAGGATTCTGGCTTATACAGAAGACCAGCTGAAACAACTAGCCGTGTGTGTGTGTGTGTGTGTGTGTGTGTGTGTGTGTGTGTGTGTGTGAACTAATGGCTAGATGTTTGAACTTCCCACTTATAGAAACTCGTTGTTGAGTTAGTTGGACTACAAACTGTAAGTCATTATAATAAATTCTCTCAGTATATTGAGATATTCCATGTGTTCTGTGACTCTAGAGAACCCTGACAAATATATATGTGTTATTGGTATTGATGTAAGAAGTCTTTATATAGTCTTATTGTTAGTAAATATTAGTATTTATGCTATTTTTGTAACTTTTTCTTACTATAGACTACTATTTTATATTGATGTCTTCTTTTAATGAGAAGACCTATTTATTTGTTATGAAGTCAAAGATATAAATTAGCTTCATAATTGTTGCTTTCCTGAGTGTTCATTACAGTAATTTCTGCTAACTTCAGGCCTGAAGATAGTTCTCTTACTCCCAGGAGATTTAATATTGCTGATTCTCTCAGCAGGTACTGATTAACTATAACACTCCATCTATGGCTGGGGCATTATGAAATTCCTACCATGCACGTTGGCATGTCTACTGGTATCGTCATTTTGTAGGTCCTGTTTATGCAAGCTTATGGATGAGAATTCATGTGTCAGCCTTTTCTGCCATATCTAGATGGTACTATTTCACAAAAGAGATCCTGGTCTTATAGTTCTTATAATGTTTCCGCCCCACTTCTGTAATGAATCTTAGGTCTAGGGGCCAGCCTTCTAGATACAGCAACTGAAGCTTTACAACCACAGTCAGTGATTGTCTGCATTATGACCAATTATGGATCTTTATAATAATTTCTATGGCTACAAAGAGATTATACAATAACAGGTCAGAGTTATATTTATCTCAGGGTATAAGAAATAATAATATACACTTATAAACAATATTATCTCAAGGAAATAATAATATTAGGTTCTCCTTAGTCAATGTTGATTAAGACAACCACAACCATTTGATCTAAAGAGAAAGGGATGTATGTGCAAGAAATAAATCTCTAGCAATTAGCTAGACATGAAAAAGTAAGTTTTAAAGGCTTTATAGCAATTTACAAACATAGGTAGATGGTTAGGTTCACAGAACCAAGGATAAATATCAACCTAATGCACGGACCTTAAAACCAAAGAGACATTTATTAGTTATGATGCCCAAGCTAAAATAGTTGACAGCATCCTCTCATGTTTTATTTCCCATGAAGTTTCAGAGGAAACACTCATGGTATTGGACTAAACAACAGTATCTTCTAAACAAAAGCTTAAGTGGGATTGGTGTGTGAGTGTGAAGTGTTCTTTCTTTGAAAAGTTAATGTGAAGACTCTCTTTTACAAAGTTATACACACAGATCCTTGTGAAATGGAATTGCTTTTTACTTCAGTGTCATATTGAGTTTATCCAGAGTTTTCCTGATATCTTTGCCAAGTTAGAAAACCATATTTAAACAATTATGGAAGATATAATACAAATTGAAGAAAACTTCAAACTGTACCAACTTCATTGAAATAGATTTGCCTTTATATCATGGGGAAACAACCTCTTTAAGAAAATTAACATCTGGGCAGTGGTTGCACATGCATGCCTTTAATCCCAGCACTTGGAAGGCAAAGGCAGGCTGATTTCTGAGTTCAAGGCCAGCTTGGTCTACAAAGTGAGTTCAAGGACAGCCAGGGCTACACAGAGAAACCTTGTCTAGAAAAACCAAAAAAAAAAAAAAAAAATTAAGATAATGCCAAACTACCATGTGTTTATTTTTCACCAGTTGTCAGTAGAAACCTAGCTTCTGGGTGGCTGCTAATTTGTCAGTAATTATTAATAGGTATTGCCATTGACACAGTTCCCAAAGGGGCTTAGTGTTCCCCATCACTCAAGACTTATACTAATCAGTAAGCGGCTGCTGTTATCATTGTGGACACATCGCAGATTCGTTTTACATGGAAACTTCAATATTAAATGCAATTTTTTAAAAATGGTTATTAGGGATTTTCATTTTAATTTTTAAGGAACTCAATTAAAGTAGATGGAGTTTTTTATAGCATTTAAGGGTATTTTTGCATAAATCTTAATTTCTATAATATTCCTTAAAAATAATATTTAAGTGTTAAAATATCTAGAGAAAACATAAAAACAGCAGTCAATACCAAAACTGGGTCGTCCTTGTACCAGTTAGGTCACTCTAGGACTTGAGCACTCCTCGGTGACCTCACTTGTGTGTCTGCTAGTCGCCTAGTACATACACTTCAGCTGAGCACATGGGCGGTATCTAGAAAGTTTCGGCTGTAGTTTACTATACTTCAGTTTCTACTCCAGCATAGACAGTTTATCTACACTGGTAGAAGAATGAGTGAAGGCAACCGAGCCACATAAGACCTTTTGAAGCCTCTCCATGTAAGGTGACTGCTGACACACAAAGGATAGAAGCAAACAGCATGACCAATTCAGTGCCACACTGTGGAGATATCAAAGAGATCTTGGGAAAAGATAGTTGTTAAAGGGTGCTGTGAGGTGATTCAAAACAAAATGGTTAGTCTAATACATCTTTTTTTTATTAGATATTTTCTTTATTTACATGTCAAATGATATCATTTTTTCTGGTTTCCACCCCTCCCTCTGCTCATCAACGCACCCTCTCCTGCTTCCTGGCCTTGGCATTCCCCTACACTGGGGCATAAAATCTTCACAGGAACAAGGCCCTCTCCTCCCATTGATGACTGACTAGACCATCCTCTGCTATACATATGCTGCTGGAACCATGAGTCCCCCCATGTGTACTCTTTGGTTGGTGGTTTAGGTCCTGGGAGCTCTGAGGGTACTAGTTAGTTCATATTGTTGTGCGTCCTAAGGGGCTGCAAACCCTTCAGCTTCTTGGGTCCTTTCTCTAGTTCCTTCATTAGAGACCCTGTGCTCAGTCCAAAGGATGGCTGTGAGCCTCTACTTCTGTATTAGTTGGGCACTGGCAGAGCCCCTCAGGAGACAGCTATATCAGGCTCCTGTCAGCCAGCACTTGCTGGCATCCACAATATTGTCTGGAAATGTCAAACAAAAGCACAAAAAATCTCAATAAATTTTTATAGAAATAATATTAAAGTATGTCTCAGGAAAATTCACATTTGATTCTTCTTAGTACTGTAAATGGATTAATACACCTTTAAGATGAAGATAATGAAATGTTAGAGACAGAGAAAAGTACAGTTAATTATTTAGAAAACTCAATGATGTACAGTAATGGCACAGAAACTGATTAAAGTACAGACTCCATTTATACACAGTCTTTCTTCAGTCTGAAGTTCATAATTTTTCCGATGCTTCACCTCACAAACTAGAGAATTTTTTCAATGATTATCCATTTATATTCTTCTGAATCCTAAACATATTTTTTTATAATTGAAAACCTACTGTTAGGTTTGCTATCAAAAATTCATTCCAAAGTTGGTAATTATTATTTGTAAGTAGAACATATTTGATGCTTAGACATCTGGCATAGATACATTTCAGTGTATTTCTTTTTATTCTTTTATTTTTATTAAAATATTATTGCTAGGATATGCAAATAAAGTATACATGTATAGTAAAATAGCCAAATATGTCTCTTAAAGTACTTTTTATTTTTGTGTATGCATGTGTACATGTGTGCAAACTCAGAAAGCTATAGTTCAAGAGATTATTAGCCAACTTGTGTGGGTGCTGGGAACTGAACTGATATCCTCTTCATGAGCTAATTATCCCACTGAACAATTTCTCTAGTACAAAATTTCAATATTCAATGATGAATTATCCAAGTCAAGTTATAACTATCCAAATCTGTGCTTCCCATAATATTAACTCCCCACATTTGTTGGAATGAGATCTGTTCTATAAATATATAAATAAATCCATGTTCTATTTAAAAAGCAATAAGGAAGTAACAACAGACAATAACTGAGTGAATTTGAAATGTCTCAGATATTATAATAGTTATATGGTTATACTCTTTCTGTGGAACTTCTCCAGTTCAATAACTGAGTTTTACACATTTTACTCATGACTATAATACCAATTATTCCAGTGTTGTGCTGAAATTTTTGATAAACCATACTTGGAAGAAAGGAATAGGGGAAAGGAAAAGACAATGGAGGAGAAATGAAGGAAAAATTTAAGGAGGATGATGAAATATAGGGAGACAGGTGGGAAGGAAGGACAGGGGCCAAGTAAGGAAGACATGGAAGGAGAAGAGAAAAGGTTTTTTGTTTTTGTTTTTGTTTTGTTTTTTTTTTTTTTTTTGAGGGGAATCTGGGAAAGGAGATATTGTAAATAAGAAAACATCTAATAAAAAAAAAAGAAAAAGAAAGCAGAGACAAGGGATGGAAGGAAAATGGGATATTTTACTGCAGATTAAGTTTTCTTTTTCTTCTCTACAACACAAAACATAAAGAAAAATGTGTGTGTGTTGTCAGTGTGCATGTGTGAATGTGTACAGAGCATTATATGTTGAAAGACAAGCCTATGAGAATGTGTGTGTAGGAGTGAAGTTGAAGATGATATTAGAAACATTTCTCCATTGCTTTTCCACACTATACTTTGAGCCATTGTCTCTCAAAGAAACCCAGAGCTTGTCCATGAGGCCTATCTCACTAGACAGCACTCTGCACAGATTGCTCATCTAATAGGTGTAAGTCTGGAGGTAAAGGCAGATTTTATATCCCTCTGACATTTACAGGAATTCTGTGTTCCCAAATTCTAATTGCTTATTTTGGTGGAAATTTATATGCTTCTCAATATTGCAGAAAATTATATTTTTCAGTTGTTGAGTACCCACATTTAAATCTGAGTTATATCACCAGAATTATTAAAGAATTAAAAATATATTAATCATAAACTAATTTTATTTTTGTGTCTAAATACATTCAAAGAAATATATTCATTAAAGTCTTTGCCTATGGAAATTTTTAGTACTCTTCATTTGCAATGATTTATTGGACTAGTCCAGATGAATATCCTAACAAACCAATATTCTTGAGATTGCTATTATTTTATTTAAAGTATTTTAAAACTCTTTGGACAGTGGTTTTCCTAGGATGAGTCAGAAGAAAGAAAAGCAAGAATATGTCCCACTTTACAATCTCTAACAAGCACAAAATCCAAGCAGGATGTATTGGAGAGGAACAACTGTTCTCTTAGTTCTCAAAGGAGAACTAACACTCACCAAATACTACAATATGTATTTTTTCTTATCATCCTTCATAAAATTAACATTCTTAAATATAAATTTAATTAAATGTTAATAGTAAGATATGACCCTTAATAAAATAAATAAGATTCAAATAGCACAAGCCAAAATGCTTTTGTAAAATGAGATGGCAGTGTTCACATAATGAAGGAATACTAAACTTTGATAATTTCGATAACCACCGTTTTTAATATGATATATTCTATTACTATAGAATGATTGACTAAACTCAAATTACACTCATCTATATTGACCTAAAAAGCTACTTTTCATAGAATTCTTCATTGTGAATTTGCTAGCCAGATTTATAAACCTGAATGCCTTTGGAAAGGACTTTTGAAATTTAAATGTAAGTACATGGTTTCTCCTTCTTTCCTCCCTCCAACTCATTGATATTCTCATACCACTTTCTGCTTTCTTTCTCTTTCTCTTCTCTTTCTCTTTCTCTTTCTCTTTCTCTTTCTTTCTTCCTTCTTTCCTTTCTTTCTTTCTTTCTTTCTTTCTTTCTTTCTTTCTTTCTTTCTTTCTTCACTTTTATAAGATATTTTCTTTATTTACATTTCAAACATTATCCTCTTTCCTGGTTTCCTCACCCCAGAAATCTTCTATCCCATTCCCCTACCCCTGTTTCTATGAGGGTATTCCTCCACCCACCAACTCTCTACTCCTTTCCTTGGCATTCCCCTACACTGGGGCATTGAACCTTCACAGAACCAAAGGTCTGTCCTCCCATTCATGACCCAAAAGGCCATCCTCTGCTACCTATGCAGCTGGAGCCATAGGTCCCTCCATGTGTACTATTTGGTTGTGGTTTAGTCCCTAGGAGTTCTGGGAGTCTGGATGGTTGGTGTTGTTCTTCCTATTGGGTTGCAAAACCATTCAGTTCCTTCAGTCCTCTTTCTAACTACTCCATTGGGGGCCCCATGCTTAGTCCAATGGTTGGCTGTGAGCATCAGCTTCTGTATTTGTCAGGCTCTGGCAGAGCCTCTCAGGAGACAGTTATATCAGGCTCCTGTCAACAAGCCCTTCTTGGCATCCTCAGTAGTATCTGGGTTTGGTGACTGTATATAAGATGGATCCCCAGGTGGGGCAGTCTCTGGATGGCCTTTCTTTCAGTCTCTGCTCCACACTTTGTTTCTGTATTTCCTCCTGTGAATTTTTTGTTTCCCCTTCTAAGATGAAACGAAGCATCCACACTTTGGTCTTCCTTCCTCTTGAGCTTCTTGTGGTCTGTGAATTGTATCTTGGGTATTCAGAGCTTTTGAGCCAATATCCATTTATCAGTGAGTGCACACCATGTGTGTTCTTTTGTGACTGGGCTACCTCACTCAGGGAGATATTTTCTAATTCCATCCATTTGCCTAAGAATTTTTAGTGTCATTGTTTTTAATAGCTCAGTAGTAGTCCATTGTGTAAATGTGCCACATTTTCTGTATCCATTCCTCTGTTGAAGGACATCTGGGTTGTTTCTAGCTTCTAGATATTCTAAATGGGGCTGCTATGAACATAGTGGAGCATGTGTCCTTGTTATATGTTGGAACATCTTTTGGGTGTATACCCAATAGCAGTATAGCTGGACCCTCATGTACTACTATCTTCAATTTTCTGAGCCAGACTGATTTCCAGAGTGGTTGTATCAGCTTGCAGTCCCACCAACAATGGAGGAGTGTTCCTCTTTTTCTACACTCTTGCCAGCATCTGCTGTCACCTGAGTTTTTGATCTTGGCCATTCTGACTGATGTAAGATGGAATCTCAGGGTTGTTTTGATTTGCATTTCCATGATGACTAAGAATGTTGAACATTTCCTTAGGTGCTTGCCATTCCGGTTTCCTCAGTTTAGAATTCTTTGTTTATCTCTTTCCCCCTTTTTAATAGAGTTATTTGATTCTCTGAAGTCTATCTTCTTGAGTTCTTTGTATATATTGGGTATTAGCCCTCTATCAGATGTTGGATTGGTAAAGATCTTTTCCCAATATGTTGGTTGCCATTTTGTCCTATTGACAGTGTCCTTTACCTTATAGAAGCTTTACAATTTTTGAAGTATTATTTGTCTATTGTTAATCTTAGAGCATAAGCCATTAGTTCTGTTCAGTTTGGACCCACAGTTTGATTTCAAGTAGTATTTTCACTGCTCCTAGACACCCCTTCTGTCAACACCCTTCTCCATGCCAAGGGTGATCCATAACATACTTTCCCCTGCTCTCAACATTCTTTAGCAGTTTGTAGCTCTTTTGCTAGGTATTTAAGTCTTCTGTTTTTCATGTTAGTCCATTTGCTGGTGTTTTGCTGTTCAGGTTTTGATGACAATATTGCACTGTATTTTTCATTTGAGCCATTGGAAGACACTGGGCTTAAAAATGTTCCTAATAAAATTATTTGGGTTATTTTGTTTATTCTAGGGAGCACAGAGAGGAAGAGTTCTTAGAATAGCCCTGCCAGATGAGGAATAATATGCAAGAATGAGAGTTGCAGAGGACAGAAAGCAAGCTGTGAAAGAACTAGGGAAGACTGACCCCAGGGGCCACTCCCTAAATTGGGTCTGGGATGGCAGAGGTAAAATATAGATTCTAGTAAGAAATAATTCAGGATTATCACAGGGGGGTGTGGAGTATGTTAGCCAAGGGAAGATTTGGAAGTGGCCCAGCTGTTGAACTGCTTAGGGCATCTTAAAAATAAGGTTACATGTGTGTCTTTCATTCTTAAATCCAAAACATCTGACAGGTAGCACACCTGCCAGGGGCTTTAGAGTAGATTAACAAATTACTCCTACACTGTTGTTCTTCCTATGTGGTTGCAATCCCCTTCAGCTCCTTCAGTCCTTCCTATAACTCTTCCATTGGGGTCCTTGGGGTCAGTCCAATGGTTAGCTGTAAGTATCTGCATCTGTCTCTGTCAGCAGAGCCTCTCATAGGACAACCATGCCAAGCTTCTGTCTACAAGCATATTTTGGGATCAGCAATAGTTTTGGAGTTTGGAGTCTGTGGATGGGATGGATCCCAAGGTAGAACAGTCTCTGGATGGCCATTTCTTCAATCTATGTTCCATTTTATGTTCCTGCATTTTCTTTAGATAGGAATAATTCTGGGTTAAAATTTTTGACATGGATGGATGGCCCCATCCTTCAACTGGGGGCCATGTCTATCTACTGGCAATGGTTTCTTCAGTTCCTAGCTCCCTACTGTAGGGCATTTCTGCAGCCGTCATCTCCATTAGGTGATGGGAACCTCCCACATTCCTGGTGTCTGGGACATTTTAGAAGTCCCACGCACTCCCCTGTTTCCACAACCACACTACATATTTCTATTAATTCTGCTGGCCCACTAGGATTCTGTACTAAGTACCCCAATATGTAATACTGTCTCCCCATTTTTCCTCTCCCCTCTTCTACCCAGGGCTCTTCCTCCCTGTGCACCTTGTGATTATCTTGTTCAACATTCTATCTAAGTGGTATTGAAGCATCCACACTTGGGCTTTCCTTCCTGTTAAGCCTCTATGGTCTATGAGTTGTACAATGGGTATTCTGAACTTGGCTAATATCCACTTATTAGAGAGTACATACCATATATGTCATTTTGTGTCTGGGTTACATCACTCAGGATGATATTTTCTAGTTCCATCAATTTGCCTGCAAAATTTGTGATGTCTTCAATTTTAATAGCTGCTTAGTAGTCCATTGTATACCTTACCACATTTATTGTATCTGTTCTTTGGTTGAGAGACACATGGGTTGTTTCTAGGTTCTTGTTATTATAAATAAGGTTGCTTTAACCATAGTAGAGCACATGTCCTTTTGATATGGTGGAGTATATTTTAGATATGTGCCCAGGAGTGGTAGAGGTGAATCTTCAGGTAGAACTACTATCAATTTTTTAAGGAACCTCCAGATTTATTTCCACAGTAGTTGCACCAGTTTGCAATATCATCAGCAATGAATGGGTGTTGTTCTTTCTCCATACCCTTGCCAGGATCTGCTATTACTTGAGTTTTTGATTATAGCCATTCTGATTGGTTGAAGTGGAATCTCAGGATCAGGAAGGATGATTTGCATTTCACTGATGACTAAGGATGTGTGACATTTCTTTATGTGTTTACCAGCCATTCAAGATTCCTTATTTGGGAATTCTCTTTTATCTCTGAACCCCATTTTTTTAAAAACTGGGTTATTTGGTTTTCTGAAGTCTAAGTTCTTGAGTTCTTTGTCAATTTTAGATATTAGCCTTAATAAGATGTAGAGTTAGTAAAGATCTTGTCCCAATCTGTATGTAGGTTGCCATTTTGTCCTATTAACAGTGTGTGTCATTTGCCTTACAGAAGCTTTTGAATTTTATGAGGTCTCATTATTCAATTGTTTTACTTAGAGCCTGATCCATTGGTGTTCTGTTCAGGAAAATTTGTCCTGTGTTTGAAGCTATTTCCCACTTTCCTTTCTTAGACTCAGGTAATCTGGTTTTAAGTGGAGGTCCTTAATGCAATTGGACTTGAGCTTTGTTACAAGGAGATAAATATGGACCAATTTACATACATGAAGATGGCAAGTTAGATCAGTATCATTTGTTGAAGATGCTTTCTTTTTTCTACTGTATGGTTTTAGCTTCTTTGCCAAAGATCAAGTGTCTATAAAAGTATATTTATTTCTGGGTCTTCAGTTCTGCTCCACTGATCAACCTGTCAGTCCCTGTACCAATACAATGTTGTTTTTATCACTATAGCTATTTAGTACAGCTTGAGATCATGGATGGTGATTCCACCAAAAGTTCTTTTATTGTCAGAATTATTTTTGGTACTATGGGTTTTTTGTTACTCCATATGAAGTTGAGATTTGCTCTTTTCTATTTCAGTGAAGAACTGAGTTTGAATTTTGATGGGGATTGCATTCAATCTATAGATTGCTTTGGGTAAGATGGCCATTTTTACTTGAAAATTCTACCATATCCATGAGAAGACCTTTCCATCTTCTGAGGTCTTCTTCAATTTCTTTCTTCAGGCACCTGTAGTGCTTGTGATACAGATATTTTACTTGCTTGGTTAGAGTTACAGCTAAGATATTTGTATATTATTTGTGACTTATGTAAGATGTTGTTTCACTAATTCATTTTTCAGATCATCTATCCTTTTCATAGAGGAAGGCTACTGATTTGTTTGAGTTAATTTTATATCCAGCTACTTTCCTGAGGTTGTTTATCAGTTATAGGTGTTCTCTGTTAGAATTTTTGGGGTTGCATATGTATATTATCATATCATCCTCAAGTAGTGATACCTTGAATTCTTCCTTTCCAATTTCTATCCCCTTGACCTTTTTATTGTTGTTGTCTAACATCTCTAGATAGATCTTTGAGTACTATATTGAATCAATATTGATAGAGTGGGCAGCCTTGTCTTGTCCCTGATATTAGGGGGATTGTTTAAAGTTTCTCTTCATTTAATTGGCTGTTGGCTGTTGATTTGTGGAAATTGCTCTTATTATGATTAGGTATATGCATTGAATTCTTGATCTGTCCAAAACTTTTAAAATGAAGAGATATTGTATTTTGTCAAAGTCTTTTTCAGTATCTAATGAGATGATCATATGACTTTTTGTGTTTTTTTATACAGTGGATTATTTGATTGATTTCTTCCATAAATGAACAATCTTTGAATTTCTGGGATGAAGCCTAACTTGACCATGGAGAATGATTATGTCAATGTTTTCTTTGATTGAGTTTATGAGAATTTTATTGTGTATTTTGTATCAATATTTATCAGTGAAATTGGTCTGAAGTTCTCTTTCTTTGTTGGGTCTTTGTGTGTTTTAGGTATCAGAGTAACTGTGGATTCATAGAACAAGTTAGGTACTGTTCTTTCTGTTTCTATACTGTGGAATAGTTTGAGAAGTATTACTATTAGGTCTTCTTTGAAGGTCTGAATGAATTATGCAGAAAAACTATCTCATTCTGGGTTTTTTTTTTTTAGGGGGGAGTTGGGAAACTTTTAATGACTGCTTTTATTTCCTTAGGGGAATATGGTACAGTTTAGATAGTTTGTCTGGTCCTGACTTAATTTTGGTACCTGTTTTCTATCTAGAAAATCATCCATTTCATATAGATCTAGTTTGTTTTTGTTTTTGTTTTTTAGTATAGGCATTTTGTTGTTGTTGTTGAGTAGTAAGATCTGATGATGTTTTAATTTCCTTAGTTTCAGTTGTTTTGTTTGCCTTTTCATTTCTGATTTTGTTTTGTTTTGTTTTTTGTTTTTTGTTTTTTTTTTGCCTCTTAGTTACCTTGGCTCAAGGTTTATCTATCTTGTTGATTTTCTCAAAGAAACACCTCTTAGTTTCGTTGATTCTTTTGTCATTTTGTTTGTTTCTAATTGGTTGATTTTAGCTTTGAGGGATTATTTCCTCTGGTCTTCTTGCTTCTTTTTCTTTTAGAGCTTTTAGATTTGCTGTTAAGTTGCTAGTGTAGGATCTCTCCTTTTTTTTTTTCTATGAAGGCATTTAGTGCTATGAAATTAGCATAACCTCTTAACGTTGCTTTCCTTGTGTCCCATAAGTCTTCAATTTCTGTCTGTATGTCTTCCCTGACTAACTTATCATTGAGCAGAGAGTTGTTCAGTTCCCATGAGTATGTGGGCTATCTGATATTTTTGTTGTTATTGAAGACCAGCCTTAGTCTACGGTAATGTGATAAAATGCATGGGATTATTTCAATCTTCTTTTATCTGTTAAGGCTTGTGTTTGTGTCTGATTATATGGTCAGTTTTGGAGAAGGTACCATGAGGTATTGAGAAGAAGGTAGATTATTTTTTCTTAGGGTGAAATGTTCTTTACGTATATGTTAAATAAAATTGGTTCATAACTTCTGTTAATTTTTCTGTATATCTGTTTGGTTTCTGTTTCAATGACCTGTCCACTGGTGAGAGTTTGCTGTTGAATTCTCCCACTATTATTGTGTGATGTTCATTGTGTGTTTAGAGCTTTAGTAAAGTATCTTTTACAAATGTGGCTGTCCTTGCATCCTGGGCATAGGTATTCAGAATTGAGACTCCATCTTGGTGGATATTTCCTTTGTTGAGTATGAAGTGTGCATTCTCATCTATTTTGATAACTTTTGGTTGAATGTCTCTTTTGTTGGATATTAGAATGGCTATTCCAATTTGATTCTTGGGACCATTTGCTTGAAAATATTTTTTGCAGCTTTTTAGTATGAGCTACTGCCTGTTTTTTTTTTTTTTTTTTTTTCCACTGATGTGTGTTTCTTATATGCAACAAAATTCTGGGGCCTGTTTATCCAATCTCTTAGCCTATGTCTTTTGTATTGAAGAATTGAGTCTATTGATACCGAATGATATTAAAGACCAATGATTATGGGTCCTTGTTATTTTTGCTGTTATAGGTGGTATTATGTTTGTGTGGTTCTCTTTTTTTGAGTTTGTTTTGAAATGATTAATTTCTTGTATTTCCTTGGGTATAGTTTGCCTTCTGGTGTTGGAGATTTTCTTTCAGTTTCCTTTGTAGGGCTGGATTAATCGAAAGATATTGTTTAAATTTGGTTTAGTCATGGGATATCTTGTTTTCTCCATCTACAGTGACTGAGAATTTGCTGGGTATAGTAGTCTGGGCTGGCATTTATTTTCTCATAGGGTCTTCATGACATCTGTCCACTATCATCTGGGTTTTAGAGTCTCTGTTGAGACGTCCTGATAGGTTTGCCTTTATATGACACTTGGCCTTTTTTCCTTACTGTTTTTACTATTCCTTCTCTGTTTTGTGGATTTAGTGTTTTTATTATTATATGAGGGGAGGATTTTTTTTTCTGGTCCATTCTTTGATGTTCTGTATGTTTCTTGTGCTTTCTGATCATCTCTTTCTTTAATTTAGGGAATTTTTCTTCTATGGTTTTCTAGATATTTTTAGTCCTTTGAATTGGGAACCTCTATACTCTTTCTATTCCTATTATTCATAGGTCTTGTCTTATCATTGTGTACTGAAATTACTAGATGTTTTGGGTTAGGAGCTTTTGGCATTTTGTATTTTTTTTTTGACCATTTTGTCAATATCTTCTATGGCATCATCTGTATCTGAGATTCTCTCTTCTATCTCTTATATTCTGTTGGTGATGCTTGTATCTGTAACTCCTGATCTCTTTCCTAGATTTTCTGTCTGCAATGTTACCTCAATTTGTGATTTTTTTATTGTTTTTATTTCCATTTTTAGATCTTAGATGGTTTTGTTCAATTCCTTCACCTGTTTGATTGTGTTTTTCTGTATTTCTTTAAGGAGTTTATTTGTTTCCTCTTTAAGGGCATATAGCTGTTTGCCAGAATTCTCCTGTATTTCTTTAAGGAAGTTATTTATATCCTCCTTCAAGCCCTCTATCATCTTCCTGAGACAAGATTTTAGATCAAAATCTTGCTTTTCAGGTGTGTTAGGGTATCCAGGACTTGCTGTGGTGGGTTCTGATAATGTCAAGTTACATTGGCTTTTGTTGCTTATGTTCTTGTGTTTACCTCTGGCCATCTGGTTGGCTATGTCTGTTGTTAACTTGTCTGACTGACTCTGACTGAAGCCTGTCACTCCTTGTAGGCAGGTAGAGCTCTGTCATCTGGCCCTCTAGCATCTATCGTTTGTCAGATGAGGCATCCTGGGAGCCAGACACTGCTGTCTCTGGTTATGGGTCCTCCTGTGTCCCTGGTCATTGCAGAACTCCTAGGAGACAGGAATGCTGTGTCCCTGGTTATAGCAAACCTCTTGGTAGGCAGACAGGTTATGGGGTGTGGGAGGTTAAGGAGAACCCAATCTTCCCAGGAGGTAGTTGCAGACCAGAAGGAAGTTGTGTCTCTGTCAGAGCAAATAGTTCCTGTGTCTACTGGGATCCATTGGGGGTACCAGCTGAGGCAGGTATTGGGGTGTTTGTCTCACTGTGTCCCTGGTTAAGACAGACTTCCTGGGAGACAGGTTGTCTCTGGGGTTGGGGAGGCGGCTGGAATGCATGATTTGTCCAAGGAGGAGTTGCAATCTGGAAGGAATTTTTTTCAATTTAAAATTTTAAAAGTTCTCATGAAACTAAGAACAGAAATTCCAGCTCAATATTTCTCAAATTTTCTTTAAAAATACAAGGTTAAATCTACCATCAGGATTAAATTCCTTTTCAAATATTTAGTTGTTTTATGTAACACTTTGCTGAGCTGATTGACTTAGAATACAAAATGACACTTATATTACAGATTGTTCTTGTTATTGTTGATATTACAGATGTAATACAGGCACTGGAAGCATGATTAAGTATGGCTGTATGGCTGGATTGTATATGTATGTCACAATTAAAATTATGCCACATAGGATAAGTAAATGGAACTTATTCAAATCTTCATTTTATTGCCAGGCATGTTTTAAACTATACTTTAATATTGTTGTTTTTAAGGCTCTTTATATAAGTTTCATTTTAAAAGTTACTTTCTTATATTTTTCTCTATTATTATTTGGTTTTGATACAATATAGTCACAGTGGTTTTGCCTTCACTTGCCTCTTGCTCCATCTTTCCATATACCCATCCATATATCCATTCACACTCTTCTTCAGTATTATCTCTTCTTCTTTCACAAATGGTTGTTGGATTCTTTGCTTATATGTATATAGCTTTCTGGTCTAATTTCAATTATTTGATTTTAACTGTTAATTGTTTTATTTCCTATTTCATTCATTGTATATACCTTAATTTTGCAGACAGAGTTAAGCCTTGGTGTCTCATGACAATGTGATTTTTACAGAATATAAACAGAAATTTCTTTTCTTTCCTTTCAATCCTGATAAACAAATTTCTAATGACTGAAAAATGTGAAGACACTGAAAGTTCATGTAATTTTATCAAATCCCTTATTGTCAGTATGAAAAAAGAACTCCAAATTGGAACCCATTACTTATACTTCATTTATCTTCTGGTCTAGGAAGAATGAATAACTTCATTATAGCTCAGCTTTGTTTTAAATATATAAGAAATCTTTCATCATTATGATATAGCAGTTATCATGAATAAAAAGGGAAATTATTCTTTTAGCAACCAAACTTCTCTCTACTTATTACTTTGGCTAAAAGTAAATTTCTTATAAAATTGTCTAATTGGATTTTTCCATGCTATTCATTGAACTGACTGTATATTAAATTCACTGAGTTTCCTAAGTAACTATCTTATTTTTCCTCCCTCTCTATCTTAGAAAGTACTGAGAATATGTCCTTGCTATTTGTCCTTAGAAGTTTTGCCTTATTACAGGCCCTTTTTAGCCAAAACTTGAAGTCAGTGGATATAGTCTTCAAATTACTATAGTTCAAAATTATACACCTTGATCACTAGATGAAAAACTAAAAAAGGTTGTTCAAAGGGAAATTTGTAGTAAATCAGATACTGTGTTGCACAGAGAAAAGCATCTTCAACATTTTATTATTATTTCACAAGATGGTAAAAAGAATTCATTTTGTGTGTCAAAATAGAGATGACTTCTATAAAGAATATTGAATCTTTATTTAAATGAAATATGTGTACGTAAAATGTTACTGTGATGAATTTAATAAAGTTTGCTTTGTAATCATCAAACAATGTTAAGAACAGCTCATGAGGAAGGAGACAGAGGGCAAAGCAAATATATTTAAGACAATTAATTAAATCAACACATGTAAAAGAATACTAACCACCCTCTAGGCCAGGTACAGTGACTTAGAATGACTTGCTTCATTCACCATCTTTAAAAGGTTATATTTATCTGTGAGTAGAAAGGAACTACAGATGCCTTTAGAAAAATTAAAAATAGAAAATTGATTTCTATCATACAAAGTCAAAGAGAAAACACACAAAATGACATGAGCATTGTGGATTTGTTGGAACTAATGAGGGTTTCAAAGAGGAAAAGAGCTTAGTGAGACTGCAATATAGGTGGAAGAACTAAAATTCAGGATATGCATGTATGAAAGTTTATATCAATACAAAATATAAATTCAGTGTGGTGGCTCATTTTTTTATTTGAAAATCCATCCTAGAATTTGTTTCACAAACAAACAAACCCAATAAATTCCCATCATCGCACTCAAAGATGATGCCCTAACATAGGAAAGCAATCATAACACAATGGGCATTGCTCAGATAACAATATCTCAGACCAGCTGGCCCTCTGTTTACCTTACAGCTAAGTCATGAAATTTTAAAACTTTGTTTCATTCCCTTCAGAATTCAAAGAATATTTTTTTTTAAATGTTGTACTCATGAGAAACTTCCTAAGATATCTTATTCAAGTGTTGCATTCAACTATTTTATTCAGGTATGAACAATGCATGGTTTGTGTGTATATCTGATTTGTAATTTTTGGAATATTCTAAATCTCCATAGCAAAACAAGATTTATAATAAGAGAAAAAAGAAACAAAGATATTACATAGTGGTTAAGCACACCTGACAACCATCTGCAACTACAGGTGTATCTAGTATCTTCTAGCCTCCATTGATATCTGCAGAAATCAATGAATGAAATCGTTAAAGATAATCAGTCTCCTACTCCTTAAGTGATGGCATTTCTTTCAATCTTTAGCTATTTGGCCTTTTATTCTTTCCATTTCATGCTATATATTAGTATTTGACTTGTGGTTCTTGTCACAAAACCTCTAACTACAGTACTGTATTTGAACTTTGGCAGTTTAATATACATAACATTGCTTCATTCTCCTCTGTCTCTCATTCACACTGCTCTCCACCCCACCACTCCATACTATCTCTTACCTCCTTCCTCTTTTTTCTTGAACTATTCTTTAACTCCTCAGAATACTCCTATAATTCTGAACAGAAGCCTGGACTAATGCCATGATAACCAAGTTATAGCAAATAAATGAGAGTTGGCACTGACAAACACCTTTATTGGATATAATAAATGTATGCTTATTAAAATTCATATGCAAACTTTCAAACATATTGAATAAAGTCTTGTAAACTGAAATCTATTATTTATATTTGCATTTAGAATAAAATTAATATTTGAAATCTTACTTAAAAACATAGAAGTGTGCATTTAAAAGGGGATATGAGATTTTAATAATTTTCTTGCAATCTCAAATGTTCTCAAATTTTATATCATGACTAACTTACTCCACAAATATTAATCATTTATTAATGATAAAAATATTTCCAACCATTTATCACAGCTTTGTTGTTATACATAGGTTATTACTATTCAGGGAACTAAACACTAAAGAATCACTCTCTGATCAATGGAAAGATCATGTAAATAGAAACTAAACAGAGACACAGTGAAACTAACAGAAGTTATTTACCAAATGGATAACATATCTATAGAACATTTCACCATAAACAAAAAATATACATTCTTCTCAGTACCTAATAATACCTTCTTCAAAACTGGCCATATAATTGGTCACAAACAGGTTTCAACAGATACAAGAAGATTGAAATAATCCCATGCATCCTATCAGACAACCACAGAGTAAGGCTGATCTTCAATAACAACAAAAACAATGGAAAGGCCACATACACATGGAAGCTGAACAATGCTCTACTCAATGATAACTTGGTCAAAGAAGAAATCAAGAAAGAAATTAAAAACTTTTTAGAATTTAATGAAAATGGAGGCACAACATACCTAAACTTATGGGACACAATGAAAGCAGTGCTAAGAAGAAAACACATAGCTCTGAGTGCCTCCAAAGAGAAACTGGAGAGAGCATAATCTATCAGCTTGACAACACACTTGAAAGCTCTAGAACAAAAGGAAGAAAATATACCCAAGAGGAGTAGGCAGCAGGAAATAATCAAATTCAGGAATGAAATCAACCAAGTAGAAACAAAAAGAACTGTACAAAGAATCAACAAAACCAAAACCTGGTTCTTTGTGAACCACAAAAATTTAGATAAACAGTTAGCCAAAATAACAGAGGGCATATAGATGGTATCGAAATGAAGAAAATCAGAAATGAAAAGGGAGACATAACAACAAAAATTAAAAAAAAAAAAATCATCAGATCATACTAAAAAAGACTATACTTAACAAAACTGGAAAATTTGGATGAAATAGACAATTTTCTAGACTGATAGCAGGTACCAAAGTTAAATTATGATCAGATACACTATCTAAACACTTCTATAACCCCTAAAGAGATAGAAGGAGTCGTTAAAAGTCTCCCAATCCAAAAAAAAAAAAAAAGAGTATAAAACCCTCCCAGGACCAGATAGGTTTAATGCAGAATTCTATCAGACCTTTAAATAATACCTAACATCAATACTCTTCAAAGTACTCCACAGGATAGAAACAGAAGGAACACCACCCAATTCCTTCTATGAAGCCATAATTATGCATATACCTAAACCATACAAAGACCCAACAAAGAAAGAGAACTTCAGACCAATTTCCCTTATGAATGTTGATGCAAAAATACTCCATAAAATTCTTGCAAACTGAATCCAAGAACACATCAAAATGATTATTCACCATGATCAAGTAGGCTTCATCCAAAGAATGCAGGGATGGTTCAATATACAAAAATATATCAATATAATCCACTACATAAACAAACTCAAAGAAAAAAAAAACAATGACCATCTCATTAGATGCTGAGAAAGCATTTGAAAAAGTTAAATACCTCTTAATGGTATAAATCTTGGAAAGATCAAAAATTCAATGTCCATACCTAAACATAATAAAAGCAACATACAACAGACCAGTAGCCAGCATCAAAGAAAATAAAGAAAAACTTGAAGTAATCCCACTAAAATCAGGGACTAGACAAGGCTGTACACTCTCTTCCTAACTATGCAATATAGTACTCAAAGTCCTAGCCAGAGCAATTAGAAAACAAAAAAGGTCAAATGGACAAAAATTGGAAATGGAGAAGTTAAAATGTCACTATTTGCAGATGATATGATAGTATACTTAAGTGACCACTAAAATTCCACCAGATAACACCTAAATCTGATGAACAACTTCATCAAAGTGGCTGGATATAAAATTAACTCAAACAAATCAGTAGCCTTCCTCTGCTCAAGGGATAAACAAGCAGAGAAAAAAAGTAGGAAAACACTCTTCACAATAGTCACAAATAATATAAAATATCTTGGTGTGTCTCTAACCAAGCAAGAGAAAGATCTTTATGACAAGAACTTCAAGTCTCAGAAGAAAGAAATTTCAGAAGAGGGAAAGACCTCCCATGTTCATGGTTAAAAATGGTCATCTTACAGAAAGCAATCTACAGATTCAATGCAATCCCCATCAAAATTCCAAACCAGTTCTTCATAGAGCTATAAAGAACAATTTGCAAATTAATTTGGAATGACAAAAACCTCAGGATAGTGAAATCTACTCTCAACGATAAAAGAACTTATGGAGGAAATCACCATCCCTGCTTCATACTTTATCAGATAGGAATAGTGTTAAAATCTGAATGGTTTTGGTACACAAACAGGCAGGCAGATCAATGGAATAGAGTTGAGGACCCAGAAATGAATCCTCACCCCAATGGTCACTTGATCTTTGACAAAGAAGTTAAAACCATCCAGTGGTAAAAAGACTCTTCAACAAATGGTGCTAGTTCAACTGGAGGTCAACATGTAGAAGAATGCAAATGAATCCATTCTTATCTCCTAGCACAATGCTCAAGTCCAAGTGGATCAAACACCTCCACATAAAACCAGATATAATGAAACTAATGGAAAAGAAAGTAGGGTAGAACCTGGAACACGTGGGCACAGGGGAAATTTTCCTGAACAGAACACCAATAGGCTATGCCCTAGGATCAACAATAGACAAAAATGGCACTTCATAAATTTGCAAAGTTTCTGTAAGGCAAAACACAATGTCAATAGGACAAAATGGCCACCAACAGACTGGGAATCCTACATCCAATAGAGGGCTAATATGTCATATATGGAAAGTAAAGGTAGAATCCAGAGAACCAAATAACCTTATTAAAATCGGGGTACAGAAATAAACACAGAATTCTCAGCTGAGGAATTTGGAATGGCTGAGAAGCACCTAAAAAAAAAAGTTTAAGATCCTTAGTCATCAGGGAAATTCAAATCAAAACAACCCTGAGATTTCCTTTCACATCAGTCAGAATTGTTAAGATCAAAAACTTGGGTGACAGAAGATGCTGGTAAAGATATGGAGAAAGAGGAACACTCATCCATTGCTGGTGGGATTACAAGTTGATATAACTACTCTGGAAATCAGTCTGGTGGTTCCTCAAAAATTTAGACATAGTACTACCTGAGGACCTAGCTATACCACTCCTGGACATATACCCAAAACATTCTCCAACAGATAACAAGGACACATACTCCATTATGTTCATAACAGCCTTATTTATAATAGCCAGAAGCTGTTAAGAAGCGAGATATCCTTTAACAGAGGAATGGATACAGAAAATTTAGTGTATTTACACAATGGAGTACTACTGAGCTATTAAAAGCAGTGACTTCATGGAATTCTTAGGCAAATGGATGGAACTTGAAAATATCCTGAGTGAGGTGACCCAGTTGCAAAAGAACACACATGGTATATATTTACTGATAAGTGGATATTAGCCCCAAACTTTGGAATACCCATGATAAAATTCACAGACCATATAAAGCTCAAGAAGAAGGAAGATCAAAATGTGGATGCTGCAGTTCTTCTTAGAAGTGGGAACAAAGTACTCATGGGATGAAATATGGAGACATAGTGTGGAGAAGAGAATAAAGACAAGGCCATCCAGAGACTTTCCCACATGTGGATTCATCCCATATACAACCACCAAACCTAGACACTACTGAGGATGCCCACAACTGCTTGCTGACAGAAGCTTGATATAGCTGCCTCCTGAGAGGCTCTGCCAGAGCCTGATAAATAAAGAGGTTGGGGCTGGCATCCAGCCATTGGATTGAGCACAGGCTCCCCTATGAATGAGTTAGAGAAAGGACTGAAGGAGCTGAAGGGGTTTGCAACTCCATAGGAAGAACAACAATATCAATTAACCAGACCCTCTAGACCTCCAAGGGACTAAACCATGAATCAAAGAATACACAAGGAGACACCCATGGCTCTAGCTGCATATTTAGCAGAGGGTGGCCTTGTTGTCATCAATAAGAGGAGTGGCTGTTGGTCCTGTGAAGGCTTGATGCCCCTGTGTAGGAGAATGCCAGGGCAGGGAGGTGTGAGTGGGTAGGTGGGTGGGTATGTGGGGGAGCACTCTCATAGAATCAGGTTGGAGGGGAGGAGATATGTGGTTTCTGCAGGAGAAACTGAGAAAGGGGATAAAATTTGAAATTTAAACAAATAAAATATCCAATAAAAATATTCTGGTAAAAAGTGAGAGAGAGAGAACTTACTTTTTATCTGACACTAAATATCCATTGATGAATCATTCACCTTTTTCCCCCTGCAGTTACTCTCTGTAACCTGTGCAACTACCGTTCAGTACTTTCAACTTCTGTCAAATTCTTGAGATTCTACACAAAGTGGACCTTTGTATCTCTGACTTATTTAATTTAAAACTGTCTCTTTCTACCTATGACATTTCACTGACATGATTTCATTCATTTCATTAGCCGAGCAATATTTCATTGACTTTATATTTTAAGTAATCTCTCCCGAAACAGCTGATAGATATGTGCTTTGTTTTTATTTCTTAGCAACTGTGAATATACTAGTAATATATGAGAAATAGAGAGATATGTCTAATTTAATTTATGAACCTGATTAGACTTCCTTTGCATATATAGTCACCTCTCTCTCTGTCTCTCTGTCTCTCTGTCTGTCTCTCTGTCTCTGTCTCTGTCTCTCTCTCTCTCTCTCTCTCTGTATGTGTGTGTGTGAGAGTGTGTGTGTGTGAGAGTGTGTGTGTGTGTGCGTGTGTGAGTGTGTGTGTGTGTCCTGTGTATATATCTCTTTGTGTGTATCTGTGTGTCTGTTTTTCTGTCTCTTTCTGTGTCAGTTGTGAGCTCTCAGCTACTGATGCTGTGCTAGGCCTGCCTGCTTTTCAGCATACTTCCTACCTTGATGATCATGTACTTACCTCTGAAACTGTAACTAAGGTCCTAATTAAATGTTTTATTTTATAAATTGCCTTGGTCATGGTTTTACTCCACCAGTCAAATATAATTTAGATACAAATATATTCATATATCTACATAGCTATTTATAAAGAGGAAAAGTTGTATGATGATATGAGAGTTCTGTTTTCGTTGTTTCAGGAACATCCTTAGCATTTCCCATAAAATCTGTAATAATTTACTTTCTATCCAAGAGCGAGCAATGCTTATTTTTTTTTCAGTGCAATCTTACCAGCATAAATCTGTAGGCATTTTATATCTTTGAGGCTTCCTGTTGGTTAGTAAAGTATCATTTTCATTTACAAGCTGGCCTCATGCATATTATTTTCAGGAAAGCATCATGCTCATTTGGAGGTATTTAATTGGTTTAAATAATTACTGTAATGTTTTTAAAATTCCTTTTGTCTTTATGATGTTTGGAAATTGTTGTTAACTGGAAATCCTGTAACTGGTACATCATATTACTTTTATTGTAATTATGAAACATTTAATATGGACTGTTTCAAATAAAAGAGAATATTAAAATGATTCTTCACATATTCCAACCTACTCATTATCTCTGTATTCAGGGGCACTCCTCAAAATTTTAACATCCACTTGTCAGTGTGTGCATACTGTGTGTGTTCTTTTGTGACTGAGTTACCTCACTCAGGATGAAATTTTCAAATTCCATCCATCTGCCTGCAAATTTCATAAAGTTATTGTTTTTAATAGCTGAGTAGTATTCCATTGTATAAATGTACCACATTTTCTGTATTCATTCCTCTGTTGAGGGACGTCTGGGTTGTTTCCAGCTCCTGGATATTATAAATAAGACTGCTGTGAACATAGTGGAGCATTTGTGCATATTACATGTTGGAGCATCTTCTGGATACATGCCCAGGAGTGATATAGCTGGGTCCTCAGGTAGTACTATGTCCAAATTTCTGAGGTCCCACCAAACTAATTTTCTGAGTGGTTGTACCAGCTTGCAATCCCACCAGCAATGGAGGAGTTTGCCTCTTTCTCCAAATCCTCGCCAGTATCTGCTGTCACCTGAGCATTTGGTCTTAGCCATTGTGATTTGTGAGAGGTGGAATCTCAGGGTTCTTTTGATTTGCATTTCTCTGATGACTAAGGATGTCAAATATTTCTCTTAGATCATTTTTCCATTTTTTAATGATTGATCTCTGTCATATGAGAGCTCTTTTTAAATTATTTTTTAAGTGGATAGGTTAAAACTCACTTGACCTCAAGAATACACAAAGAACTAAAAACTAAAGAATGCTGAGGATGAGAGAAGTTGCCTTTTCTAGAGAAAAGCATACAAAAGGTCAGCTCTGAGAGCATACATATAAGTAACATTATACAGAATGAACAATATATATATATATATATACACCTATATGTATATATATATAAAAGATCTTAAAATTAATTCCTCTAGGATTTGAAATAATGTTTGTTATTTGTAGTAAATAGTGTATTCCAGATCATCTGAAATAAAATAACATTGCATTATTAAGTTAACAATTTTCAGTTACTAATGAATAAATATCTAAACCTATTTATATATTCTTAGCTTGTATAGAGAACTCATTTTTGGAAATGAAAACGCTCAATGTTTATACCTTAAGTTTAAAAGAAATAATTTTAGAGTGGATGCAAATAATGTTCTCTTTTTCATTTGCCAACAAATTAATTACTTTTCGACATAAGTAATTTTGTTACATTTTTTTCTCCTTTTTTCCATCTATATTAGATTGTGTCTAATATATTCCCTGAGAACTTGATATGTACCTGAAATAGACCTTAAACATCTGATTCTGTAGAACCTACCACTCAAATTCCAGAATTAAAGCATGCACTACCATATCTTGTTTACATAGTGTTAGGTTTCAATTCATGGCTTTGTTCATATTAGGCAAATACTATCCATCTGAGCTACATACCTAGTTCTATTCATTTATATATTGATTTGTAACCCTTTGTAGCTTAAAGAAAATCAGTATAAAGCACAGCAAGTAGTGGAAAGTTTAAAAGGAGAAAATGTAAGGGCAAAAATAGTACATCTCAAAAATTATAATATATGTATATTTATATATAATGCCATTATATCTCAAAAGATATATATCTATATATTACATAATATATTAAAATGTATTCTATATATAATATATTGTATAATATAATAAAATATAATATATTATGTGTGTCATGTAATATATAATATACTATAATATATTATATGATTATATATCATATATTATATATGTGGTATAATATGAAATGATATAATGAAATAAAAATATATTTCAATGAATGAATTTATTTTCTCAAGTTATATACATGTATTTGCAGTAATAGATTATTGATAACATTATCAATTTTGGCATGTTCATGTTGAAACAATGTAAGGGCTTATCCTCATCTACATTAGAATGTCTAAAAGTATTAATCAGCATATAAAGCATTCATATTAAAAATTTTACCATGACATTAATTTCTGATAGCTAACAAAAATCTTTTTGCCTGACAGGAAGTTATACTTGGTCTTTATTATTAGTTTTAGCCACCTAGATATTATTATTGTTTGGTTTAATTGTATGCTTAGTACAACATAAAATCACCTAGAAAGTCTCTATGAGGTGTTCTCTAAATCAGTTGGTCTCTGGACATGGCTGTGGTGACTGTGCGATTGAGGCTGAACACTTTTTTATCTAACCATCCTATGGTTTTGTGCCCCATCTGTATAAGTGTGAAGACGATATAAGGGTTGTTTGTTCTTGATGGTAGATGAAATATGACTTGCTGCTTCAATTTTATGCTGACTCAATATCCATACCCTAGCTGACTATAATTTTAAACTGTGAGTGGAAAGAAACCCTTTACCCTATAAGTTGCTGTTTGTCAGAGAATGTCATCACTGCATCAAAACTAGAACTACCACAGTCATCCTTGTATTTTACTCATATTAAAGTTCTTTACTTAAAATGTGGAGTTCTGAGAAACCAACACACACCATTCATCTCTGTTTCTCACAGATCCCATTCTATGTAGTTTAAAACAAATATATCAAGAAATTAAGTTATAAACTAGATAGGGAGTCCTCTGGAACAAGTGAAAAGCTTGCTATCCCAGGGTACCCTCATTCCCCTCTGCCCACCTTCATCAGATCTGCTGAGCCTGAACCCTACAGGTAAGCTTCCCTTCTCCCACACAATTTCCCCATTTGCTGTGTCCTCTGGGCATGACATGCTTCCTTGAGCAGCCTGCTGATGCAGGAGGATCCCCATTGTTTCACCAACCCTCTATCCACCTTCATCAAATCTGTGGCTCCTGAACAATACAGACCTGCAGATCTTGATCCATACAGTCCTACACGTCTTGAATCAGACAACCCAAGAAAACTTGTGTAATCTAAAGAAAGAGATGCATATAAACATATAAAAAGCTTATAGAACACCAATTAAACTGGACCAGAAAAGAAAATCCTCCTGCCACATGATCAAAACACAAAATCTCCAGAACATAGAAATTAAAGCAAAGTCAGTTCTACTAGTATTACCTACTTCTGAGAAGGACCTGCACAGATGTCTTCCAAGCCCTAGAAATCCAGATGGCAACTTAGGCAGCTATTCCTAGCAAAACCCTCAATCACCATAGATAAAGAAAATATGATACTTCAAGAAAAATCCAAACTTAAATAATATCTATCCATAAATCCATTTGCACATAGAATACTAGAAAGAAATCTCCAACCCCAGACGGATAATTAATTACATCCAAGAAAACACAGAAAATAGGTAATTCCATACCAGCAAAAACCAGGGAATCACTCTCTCTCTCTCTCTCTCTCTCTCTCTCTCTCTCTCTCTCACACACACACACACACACACACACACACACACACACACATGTCTACACATGCTAATGCCACCAACATCAAAATAACAGAAAATAACATCCCTGGTCATTAATACATTTCAATATCAATAGATTTAATTCCCCAATTAAAAGATAACAGAGTGG
>NW_022196896.1:77288727-77307008 GCF_008632895.1 Mastomys coucha | reverse complement strand
GAATCATTCTGCTCCATACAAGAAACCAACCTTAGCCATGAAGATAGACATTTCCTCAGAATAAATAGATGGATTTTTTTTCCCAAGCAAACATACTCAAGAAGCAATCTGGAGTAGCCATTCCATTATCTGATAGAGTAGACTTTCAAACAAAATTACCTAAAAGGAACAGGGAAGAACACTTTAAACTCATCAAAGGAAAATTCCACCAAGATATTTCAATTCTGAACATCTATATCCCAAACACAAGAACACTCACATTTGTAAAAGAAACATTTCTAAAGCTTAACTTGCACACTGAACCCAACACATTAATGGTGGGAGACTTTAACACCTGACTCTCATCAAGTGACAGGTCATCCAGACAAAACCTAAACAGAGAAACAACAAAACTAACAGACATTATGGATGAAATGGATCTCACAGATATTTATAGAATATTTCACCCAAAACAAAAAGAATATACCTTTTTCTTAGCAACAGATGGATTTTTCTCCAAAATTCACAACATAGTGGGTCCAAAAGTAAGATTGAATAGATACAAAAATTGAAATAATCCCTTGTATCTCATTGCACCACTACAAATTAAAGCTGGACATCAACAACAACAGAAATATTAGAAAGCCTGAACACTCGTATAAATTAGTCAAGTATTGGGTGATGGGGGGCAAGACTGAAGCCTGAGGGCCTGCAGATAGAATGGAAACAGGCAACCTTGGGAGGTAGAAGGTGTGTGGACCCTCTAGAATGTACCAGAGACCTGGGAGTTGTGATACATAAAGGACTCAAACTGAGGGATCTTAGATGAATTGCCCTATAGTCCACCTCCAGTAGAAAGATAGGACATCAAGTGGAGGGATGGGATTGTCATCCCACAGTTAAAAACTCTGACCCAGAAACTTTCCTGTCTGAAAGAACTGCAGGATCAGAAATGGAGAAGAGCCTGAGGGAAAGGAGATAGAGTGACTAGCCCAAATTAGGATCTAGTCTAAAGGGAATCCACTAATCCTGACACCATACTACTGTGTGCTTACAAATAGGAGACAAGCATGAGTGCCCCCCAAAAGGCCCAACAAACAGCTGAAGACTCAGATGTAGCTATTTACACCTGACCAATGGACAGAAGCTGGTGATCCCTGTGGTTGAATTAGGGAAAAGCTGTAGGAAATTGAGGAGGAGGGTGACCTTATAGGAAGACAAGCAGTCTCAACTAAACTGGATACCCCAAAATTGCTCAGACACTGAGCAACCAAAGAGCATATACCACCTGATATGAGACCATAGCACATAACACAGCAGAGGACTATCTGGTCTGGACTCAGTGCAAAAGATGCATCTAACCCTCAAGAGACTTGAGGCCTCAAAGAGTAGGGAGGTCTCGTAGGGTAGGAGTGGTGAGCTAGAGACATCTTCTTGGAGATGGGAAGAGGAGGTATGAGAGGTGGAAGAGTCAGAGGGCAGTCTGGGAGGGGAATAAAGCCTGGGCTATAAAAAATATTACGGACTTAAAAAAAAGAATAAAACTCAAAAAATAAAGAGTAAATTGAACAACTCTCTACTTAGTGATTTCTGGGTCAGGAAAAAAATGAAGAAAGAAATTAAAGACATTCTAGAACTTAATAAAGATGGAGGAACAATATACCAAAATTTATGGGACACAATGAAAGCAATGCTGAGAGGAAAGTTCACAGCTCCATAAAAATTTTAGTAACTTCTCATAGCAGCAATTTAAAGATATACCTCCAAGCTCTAGAAGAAAGAAGCAAACACTAAAAAGAGGAATAGAAGGCAGGAAAGGATCAAAATCAGTTCCTACATCTATCAGTTACAAGCAAAGAAAACAACACAATGAATTAATGAAACCAAGAGCTGGTCCTTTGAAAAACATCAAGATAGAAAACCCATTAGTGAAACTTACTGAGAGGGGTGTGGGAGGGAGGGAGGGAAGGAGGGAGGAAGAAAGGGAGGGAGGGAGAGAGGGAAAGGGAGAGGGAGAGGGAGAGGGAGAGGGAGAGAGAGAGGGGGAGAGGGAGAGAGAGAGGGAGAGAGAGAGAGAGAGAGGGAGAGAGAGAGGGAGAGAGAGAGAGAGAATTTAAATAAAACCAGAAGTGAAAAAGGAAACTGAGGAAATTCTAAGAATCACAAAATTGAAAATCTTGAAAATTTGAAAAATGAAATGGCCAATTTTCTAGACAGATACCACTAACCAACTTAAATCAATATCAGGTAAACTATTCAAACAGTCCCCAAGGATATAGAAGTAGTCATTAAAAGTTTCCCATCCCAAAACAGAACTCTGGGCCTGGTGATTTTAGTTCTGCCTTTAAAAGTAGAACTGATATCAATACTCCTAAACTTCCACAAAAATAGAAACAGAAGAAACATTGTCAAACTCATTCTATGTATGACTGGGAAAGACTGTGAGACCACAGTCACCCTGATACCTAAACCACAAAAAGACAAAAACGAAAGAGAATTTCAAACATTTTCTCCTATGAAGATTGATGCAAAAATATTCAATAAAATAATCATAAATGGAATCCAGGAACACATCAAAAACATTGTCAGTCATGATCAAGTAAGTTCTATCACAGTGATGCAGGGATTATTCAGTATACAAAATTCCATCAACATAACCCATCATAAACAAATTTAAAGAAAAAAATCACATGATCATTTCACTAGATGCTGAAAAAGCCTTTGACAAAATTCAACAGCATTTCCTTTTAAAAAGTCTTGGAGAGATCAGGGATTCAAAGTACATAACTAAGCAAAATGAAAGCACTATACAGAAAACCAATAGCCAACATCAAATTAAGTTGATATAAACTTCAAGTAATCCCACTAAATCAGGGACAAGAAAAGGCTACCCACTCTCTCCCTATCTATTCAATATAGGACTCAAAATTCTTGCCAGAGTAATAAGACAACAAAAAGAGATAGAGTAGATACAAATTTGAAAGGAAGAATTCAAAATATCACTATTAGCAGATGATATGATAGTTTACATAAGCTACCACAAAAATCCTAACAACTTCTTACAGCTGATAAACAACTTGAGTAATGTGGCTGGAGCCAAAAGAAATCAGCAACTCTCCTTCATACAAATTGTAAATTGGCAGAGAGAGAAATTAGGAAATAACACCTTTTATAATAGTCAGACATAATATAAAAGGGCCAAGAAGCACTAAAAGTAATGTTCAGCATCCTCAGTCATCAGGAAAATAGAAACCAAAACGACACTGACATACTATAAATCAGTATGGCTAAGATCAAAACTCAAGTCACAGCACATGCTTTCGAGGAAATGGAGAAAAGGCAACATTCCTCCATTGCTGGTTGAATAGTAAATTTGTATAGCCATCTCTGCAAATAAAATTGGCAGTTTCTTATAAAACTTGTAATAGTTCTACCTCAAGACTCAGCTATACAACTGAGGTATATACCCAAATGATGCCCATCATCCTACAAAGACACTTGCTCAACTATGATTATAGCTGTTTTATTTGTAATAGCCAGAAACTGGAAACAATCTAGATGTCCCTCAGCTGAAGAATGGATAAAGAAAATGTGGTACATCTGCACAATGGAATACTACTCAGCTATTAAAAAAAGGCATCATGAATTCTTTCAGCAAATGAATGGATCTTGAGAATATCATCCTTAGTGAGTTAAACTAGTCCCAAAGGACATGCATGGTATGTACTCATAAATTTATATTAACCACAAAATAGAGGATACCCATTCTATACTCCACAGACCCCAAGAATAAGTGTGGATGTTTGAATCTCACTTAGAACGGGTAATAAGAAGTAGATGGAGAGAGGGAACTGTGTGGAAGAGGGAGTGAGGGGGAGATAGAGAGGAGAATGGGAGAGTGCAGAATGATCAGGTGTGAGGAGGGACAGGAGTGATGGCCAGATGTCCATGAGAATGAATGATAAACACTAACTGATATGGTGGGGAGGTAGGGTGCAACTTCAGGGACAGAAACATGAGATAAAAGAGCCACCCAAGAATCAATGGGGATGACTTTAGCTGGGACTTAAAGCATTGGGGTATGGACCCTGAAGAGGCCACCTTTGGTAACTATGCAGGAACCTCAGTGGGGAGATAGGTACACCAACACTTATTTGACCCAAATGTTTGACACAAAATTTATCCTGTCTACAAGAAATACAGGGATAGGTAATGGAACAGAGATTGAGGGAATGTTCACCCAATAACTGGTCCAACTTGTTACTGATCCCATGGAAAACTACACATCCCTGTCATTATTAATGATATTCTGTTATATTTCCAGATAGGAGTCTAGCATGGCTGTCCTCTGAGAGGTCACCTAGCATCTGACTAAGACAGATTCAGACACCCACAGTCAAACAGTGGATGAAGCTTAGGGACACTTATGGAAGAACAGGAGGAAGGGTTACAACCCCTAAGGGCATATAAACTCCTCAAGAAGACCAACAGAATCAGCTAATCTGGATCTTTGGGGATCTCAGAAACTGAACCACCATAGAAAGAATATACATAGGCCTCTCTGCACCTATGTAGCAGCTGTGCAGCTTGGTCTTTGTGTGGTTCCCAAACAACTGGAGTGGGGACTATCCCAAAAACTATTGCCTGTGTGTGGGATGTGTTTTCTTAGCTGGACTGCCTTGTCTGGCCTCAGTAGGAGAGGATGTGCTTAGCCTTACAAACATTTGGTGTGCTGGGGTGGGGAAGATATTCATGGGAGTCCCCAATGCCCAGCAGAGAAGGAGAAAAAGGGATGGGGATGGAGGGAAGGATGTGGGAGGGACAGTGAGTAGGATATAAACTGAGTAAGTTAAAAAAAAAAAGTAATAAAAAATTAAACTAGATAGAACATAATAACTCATTCATCCATCCAAACTAACTGACTGTGAGCTGTATGCTAGAAATTCTTCTAAGTGATGAAACATGTTATTGGTACAGTGTTAAAAGGAATGGCGGTGCCACCTCTGCATAAGCGAGCTGTCCAGCCACAAAGGCAACTGCTACAGGAGGATCTAGTTGAAGACTGCCTGAGGATTGTTCATGCAGACAACACCATATACTATGAATCTGGTCCTTGGAAAAGATGCTTGCATGGGACCAATGGGATGCAGGTGGAAGGTATACAGGGATTTCCTGTGGATTATTAAACTAGCTTGCGGCAGCATTCACAGGAGCTTGCTGAGGTGTTCAAACCTGCTTCTGGAGTCAGTGCCCTTGATTCTGAGCTATCTCATCTTCAATCCCCAAGGGCAAGTAGGGTTGGGCAGCAGGCTATCCATGGCACAGGCAATAGTACAGGAGAGAAATTAATATAGAAATGGTGCAGATATAAGATAAAAACTGACTTTGACTTAGCCAAATTAGCATGAGAATCATTTAATAATGCCATGAAAGCATTATTTTAATATAGTACTAAATACATATTTTTCATATAAAGAATGACCCTTTTTCTTGTTGTCATATTAATAAATGATCTTTTGTGATGTACCACTTATTAAAGACCGTGTTGGAGGTGATTGTATTCTAACCTATAACCTCAAAACCTAGCAGACATTGGTTCCATCCACTCAACCACAAGTACATCAAAGTATATCTACTGTACTAGCAGACATGTTCATCTTGAAATGATTTATATAAGTGGTCCTTGTATTTTATTCAAACCAAAACAATTTTTCATTAATCTTATATTTAAATAATCAGATATACATATATTTTAGTAGTAAAATATGTCACCAAATTAATTCCCTTTTGATTAATATCTGCAACAAATACAATATCTTCATAAATGGTTTTATGAGAACATGTAAATTTATTCAGTAGAATGTGGTTTTTCAAGCCTTAAAATTTTTGTTTGTCCTATAGGTATTCATGGATTCTTCCCACATATCTTTTTTATTGTGTCTAACTGTAGCTCATTCATTGGTTACAGAACATAGAGAAGACAAGTCAGTATTAAGGAGAGCTCTGCTCCTGGCTAGCTTTCATAATACCAGATGGTGCTTTAGAGTTGCTGGTGAAACTCACATCAGTGGTACCCAGATCTGTAACATGAAACCTCAAAAATGACTGGCCTAGCAATACAAAACCATAGGCACAAATGTGGTCCAGATACTCAGAGAATAAACAACTACTTTTTCTGCTTCTAAGATGTGCCTCACAGAACGAAACTCATATCTGGTGTTACTAAAATGATCAAGAGTCAATGTTTAGGAAATTCACAGGGCCTAGATGTAACTCTATTACTATTATTTTTCTAAGAGGACATCTCAAAAATATTAAATCAGAATTGTTCCTGTCAAAATAAAATGCAGAGACAAAGAGTGAAGCAGAGACTGAAGGAAATACCATCCCAAGCCTCACCTGGGGATCTATCCCACATGTAGAAAACAAACCCAGACACTATTGCTGATGCTGAGAAGTGCTTGCTGACAGACACCTGAAATAACTGTCCCCTGAGAGTCTCTGTCAGAGCCTGACCAATACAGATGCAAATGTATGCAGCCAGCAATCGGACTGAGCACAGGGACCTCAATGGAAAAGTTATGGAAGGACTGAAAAAGCTGAAGGGGTTTGCAACCACAAAGGAAGAACAACAGTATCAACCAACCAGAACCCCAGAGCTCCCAAGGACTATAGGATCAACCAAAGAGTAGACATGGAGGGACCTCAGCTGCATATGCAGCAGAGAATTGCCTTATCTGGCATCAATGGGAGGGGAGCCCCTTAGTCCTGTGCAGGCTTGATGACCCAGCATAGAGGAATGCTAGAGCAGTGAGGTGGAAGTGGGTGGGTGGGTGGGTTTGATAGCACCTTCAGAGAGGCAAGGGGATAGGAGGTTTGTGGAGGGGAAACTGGGAAGAAGATAATATTTGAAATGTAAATAATGTAAATAAATAAAATAACCATTTTTTTAAAAAGAAAAAAAAAAGAGGACATGGTTCCAGAGTACCTGCTAAATTTATTCTCTTTACTTCTAGATCTATTGTAGCTCTCAGAACTCATCAGAGAAGATTTTTCATGCAGCAGTTAGTGGCTACTGTAGAATTTGTAGCTGTGTAAATTCAGAGAATAAGAGACAATGGATTATTCATTTATAATTGAGATTTTTTATGATACACTTCTGAAAGGCTCAGGGAACAGTGTTCAATAGAGGGCAGAAATATTGTAATATCTAGAGTTTGGAGAGGGCCAAATGAAAGAAAATCTGGTAACTATAGGCCTGTTCCAGTAGGGAAATTATAGCAGCTTATTTGTCTGCAGAAATCCAAGTCCATCATCAATAATATATGCAGTGTGAAGGAGTTCATATACCCCAAACTCTTAGGTGCAGTTGATTCACCTACATCTATATATATAAACAATATAAGTTGGATTGTATGCTCTATTGAATAAAAGAGAAATGGAGGGGGTTTCAAGGGATTAGAATGGTGAACCTGGGAAAGTAATTGGAACTGAATATGATCAGAGAGCATTGCATGAAATTCTCAAAGAATTAATACAATTGTTTTAAGCAAAATAATTTTCTACTAACTGTAAACTATAAATTGAAAGCATTGCCTTTTGCATGTAATTAGATTTTTCTCATTTGTATAAGTTTTAGAAATTCATGTAATATATGTTGGTAATATTCTTGTTTTGGTCATATATGTGGGTATATGGCCTTTTAAAGTGGTCAGCATTTAAGGAAATCAGACCTGTTTTTTGTTTGTTTGTTTTTTGATTAGATATTTTCTTCTATTTACATTTCAAAAGTTCTCTTCTTTCCTGCTTTCATCTCCAAAATACCCCCTATTCCCTCCCCCTCCCCCTGCTCACCAACATACCTTATCCTGCTTCTGGCCCTGGCATTCCCCTACACTGGGGCATAGAGCCTTCACAGGACCAAGGGCCTCTCCTCCCACTGATGACTAACTAGTCCATCTTCTGCTACATATGCAGCTGAGGTCATGAGTTCTACCATGTGTACTCTTTGATTGGTGGTTTAGTCCCTGGGAGCTCAGGGGGTACTGGTTAGTTCATATTGTTGTTCCTCCTATGAGGCTGCAAACCTTTTCAGTTCCTTGGGTCCTTCCTCTAGCTCCTTCATTGGGGACCCTGTGCTCAGTCCAATGGATGACAGTGAGCCTCCACTTCTACATTAGTCAGGCACTGGCAGAGACTCTGAGGAGCCAGCTATATTAGGCTCCTGTCATCCAGCACTTGCTGGCATGCACAATACCAAAGTGTGGATACTTTTATTCTTCTTAGAAGGGGGAACAAAATACCCATGGAAGGAGTTGCAGAGACAAAGTTTGGAGCAGAGACCGAAGGAAGGATAATCCAGAGACTGCCCCACCTGGGGTTCCTTCCCATATACAAAGTCAGACCTGTTAAGGAATACAAATTCCAATTCCAGAAACAATTGAGTGCCAATAGCTCCTACTGGGGAATAGGATTTTATTCTGTCTTTGCTTTTCCTTGCTGGCATTTGGCTGTGCTGAACTTGGGCAGGTCTCAGGTATGCTGTCTTAGCTGCTGTGAATTCACGTGAGCACACAACTGACTCACTGTTTCCAGAGAACAATGTTTGGTTATGGTCATCCACAACCTCTGGCTCTTTGTAACTTCTTCCCATCCTTGACAATGATCCTTGAGCCTAGGAAGGAAGGTTGTGATACAGGTATTTGGTTTAGAGCTAACATTCTATTGTCTCTTAATCTCTGTACCTTGACAAGGTGCGAAGCTTTGTGTTAATCACATTAAACTTCACAAAGACCTTCTCCTTCTTAGGAAAATGCCTTAACCTATGGGTATAAATATAAGCCATTCAGAGCTTATATCTCATGGAGTGGGCCTAACAGCCAATCAGAAACTAGTTTATAACTCACTTGTCATGAGTACCACTACTGTAACTAGGACAAGTCTTGAAGGTTTGTCACTGCTGTAGCTTACATGGTTCAAGGGGAGGTATGATTAGTGGTTCCTTTTTGCCTTTTGTTGCATGTTTAATCCATCTCTATTCCATAAAAGTTATACAGTAGAGGCAAATTCTGTGGATGGATCAAAATGTCTCCTAGGTTCAAGTATCTACACCAGGTAAAATCTTGTAGGTATTATGTAACTACTGTTACATAATATTGTTACATAATTGTTGTTAGAATGTATTGAATGGTTCAATTAGTTGAAAGCAGGAAAGAACATTACAGTATTTCTGAAGCAAAATTTGAACACAGCTTGGTAGATTGTTTCTAATTATTTAATCATAGCAAAGCTATTGAAGTATTTAAAGGTACAATCTTAGTGGCTTATCTACTGCAAAAAATCAGTTTATAGTCAACATATTAAAAATCCTAGACTACTGGCTTTGGACATTATTAAAACATGCTACAGAAGCCATATATTTCTCTAACAGTTGAGCTAAAATTCCCACTTCCGTATTTTATTAGATGTGGAAGCTCAATAACATTTTTTATATTTAGGTTTCTAAAGTGAACCAATGCTTTATACAATATTAATAAAATTTTCAGACACCTTCTTGCCCACCTAATTTAAATGAAGGCTGGTATGATTCCTGAAATATAATTTAGTCTGGTGTGTTACTCATGGTCATGTCCTTAAGCATAATGTCTTCTGATCTGAACTATTTTCTAGCAGACTTAAAGTTGTTTCCCATTATTGTTTTATAAAGAACATCACAATCTGTTGTGCATTTTAAACTCAATTTGGAAGCTTCTTTTATGCATGTGGAAACTCTGTTTATGAAACCCATGGTTGTTTTGAAATCTCTCTAGCTAATGTGTGCATCCTACCAAGCACCTTTAAAATGTGTTTCTTTCCTAAAGACATGATGCATTGTTTCTTTACCATTTTTTCAGACATTTTAATGTTAATTGTTTCCTAGAGTTAGCATTAGCTCCAGGAAGGAGCTGCTGTGGAGAAGATCCCTCCAGTCAGACACTTTTGTGGTTCATTGGTCTTTTAGATCATTACATTTCAATTGATTCTGATATTTAGAATACATTAGTTTCATTAATAATAAATGGCATTCTATATATGATACTTTAACAGTACTTTGAAAATATCTGGCAAGAGATTGAGTAGCTGCTTTTAAAAGTGAAAGAAGTGAAAAATGTTTTGAATATATTATTTTGTATATATAGTAAAATGATGAATCAATAGAAAATGGTTAAAATAAAATGTATTTTTAGCATGATAAGAAATGTCTTAGTGATGGTCCAGAATATAGGTAGTGATTGGTGTCAAATTATAACAGTACAATTCTACCATTTTGTTGTTTTTCTATTTATACTAAATATAAATTTGGGCTTTTAAATGTATGTGCAATGTTTGATTTATCTACTATAAGTCTGCTAATAAGTTAGTTCATTAAATTATGGCTCACAGAATTGAAATATTTTGGAACTAACACTTTTGTATGAACAAATAAATTCAGTGTCATTGATCTGAACTTGACAAAATGACACACTAAATGTTGATGCTTGGAGAGTTCAAAGGACAAATAATTCTACTTTATAGTATACTGTATACTGAAATTCTAATAAATAATGTGCTGTCCTGATAAATTTAAGTGTTTCCATATCACAATGGCATTTTAGCATTCTTTTGAAAACTATAATTTCTTGTTGTATTTAATTATTGGCATTTAGAAAGGGACCTAGAATTATGAAATGAGCTTGTCATGATGAATTTGTACATACATAGTACATGCTGCCAAACTGTATGATCATATTTCATCTGAGTCACACATTTCTATTCCATGTAAATAAAGCAGTTATGTGAATCATGTGAGTTTCTGTATCTGCATTAGTCAGGTTCTGGTAGAGCATCTCAGAGGACAACCATATCAGGTTCCTGTCTGCAAGCACATTTTGGCATCAGCAATAGTGTCAGGGTTTGGTGTTTGCAGATGGAATGGATGGCACAGTGGTGCAGTCTCTGGGTGGCCTCTCCTGTAGCCTCTGCTCCAGTTTCACCCCTTCATCTCCTTTATCAGGGACAAATCTTGGGTAAAAATTGTGAGATGGGTGGGTTGCCCAATCCCTCTACTGGTGTACTGGCTAGTTTTGTGTGTCAAATTGACACAGGCTGGAGTTATCACATAAGGGAGCTTCAGTTGGGGAAATGCCTCCATGAGGTCCAGCTGTGGGGCATTTTATCAATTAGTAATCAAGGGGGTAGGGCCCCTTGTGGGTGGTGCCATCCCTGGGCTGGAAGTCTTGGGTTCTATAAGAGAGCAGGCTGAGCAAGCCAGGGGAAGCAAGCCAGTAAGAAACATCCCTCCATGGCCTCTGCATCAGCTCCTGCTTCCTGACCTGCTTGAGTTCCAGTCCTGGCTTCCTCTGGTGATCAAAAGCCATGTGGAAGTGTAAGCTCAATAAACCCTTTCCTCCCCAACTTGCTTCATGGTCATGATGTTTGTGCAGGACTAGAAACCCTGACTAAGACAACTGGGGACCATGCCTATCTACTAGAGGTTCTATATCCTGCTGTTGAGTATTTCAGATAATGACATCCCAATTGGATCCTAGGAACATCTTTAATCCTGGCTTCTGGGATTTTCTAGTGGTTCTTCAAGTTTCCCACTCCACCAATGCTACTTACTTGTATTCATTCATTCTCCTAGGCCTCTGGACTTCTCTCCTGTCTCTTTCCATACCTAGTCCTGCCCCTCTTTTTTTGCCTCCCTCTCCCTTCTTCCCCAACCCCATGTCCCTCCCTTCCTCTACCTCCCATAATTAATTTGTTCCCCCTTCTAAGTGGGTTTGAAACATCCATACTTTGGCCTTCTTTCTTGTTAAGTTTCTTATGGCCCATGTATATTGTGTGTATTCTGAGCTTTGGGCTAATACCCACTTATCAGTGAGTACATATATGCATGTCATTATGGGCATGGAAATGACATCCATTTGCCTACAAAGTTTGTGAAGTATTAATTTTTAATAGCCAACAAGTACTCCATTTCTTTAAGTGCTTCTCAGCCATTCAAGCTTACTCAGTTGGAAATTCTCTTTTTCTTTTTCTTTTTCCTTTTATTTTTTTATTTTTGGTGATGAACTTCATCTGGACTTTTGTTAATGACACATGAGAAACACATGGGTCAGTGAGCGAAGTACTGTCAAACAGTGAAGATTGTACTCACTTAACTCACTTCTAACTCCTGTACATAATTATACATACAAATATAATACTGTGCAATATTATTAATAATTAATAACTATCAATTAATTTACATGGGATTAAATATTAAAGAATTATTAAATACAACTATTATTAATAATTACATTATATAGTTTTCTTTTTTATTAGATATTTTCTTTATTTACATGTCATATGTTATCTCCTTTCCCCATTTCACCTCTGAAAAAGAAGAAAAAAAATAAACCTGTTCCTTCTCCTCTCCCTCTGCTCAACAACCCATTCTCTCCTACTTCCTGGACCTGGCATTCTCCTACACTGGGCATAGAGCCTTCACAGGATCGAGGGCTTCTCCTCCTATTATTATCAACTAGGCCATCCTCTGCTATATATGCAGCTGGAGCCATGAGTCCTACCATGTGTACACTTTGGTTGGTGGTTTAGTCCCCAGGAGCTCTGGGGGTACTGGTTAGTTCATGTTGTTTTTCCTCCTATGGGGCTACAAACCCTTTCAGCACCTTGGGTCCTTTTTCTAGCTCCTTCATTGGGGACCCTGTCCTTAGTCCAATGGATGGCTGTGAGCATCCACATCTGCAGTAGTCAGGCACTGGCAGAGCCTCTCAGGAGACAGCTATATGTCCTGTCAGCAAGCACTTGTTGGCATCCACAAGAGTGTCTGGGTTTGGTGATTGTATATGGGATGGATCCCCAGGTAAGGCAGACTTTGGATTGTCATTCCTATAGTCTCTGCTTCATACCTTGTCTCTGTAACTCCTTCCGTGGCTATTTTGTTCCCCTTCTAAGAAGGATCGAAGTATTCAAACTTTGGTCTTACTTCTTTTTGAGCTTCTTGTGGTTTGTGGATTGTATCTTGGGTATTCAGAGCTTCTGGGCTAATGTTCACTTATCAGTGAGTACATACCATGTGTGTTCTTTTGTGATTGGGTTACCTTACTCAGGATGATATCCTCCAGATTCATCCATTTGCCTAAGAATTTCATACATTCATTGTTTTTAATAGCTGAGTAGTACTCCATTGTGTAAATGTATCACATTTTCTGTATCTATTCCTCTGTTGAGGGGCATCTGGGTTCTTTCCAGCTTCTGGCTATATCTCTGTTCCACACCCTCTCCCCCTTTTTTAAAAATTTTGTTATTTGGTTTTCTGGAGTCTAACTTCTTGAGTTCTTTGTATATTTTGGATATTAACCTATCAGATGTAGGGTTGGTAAGGACCTTTTCCCAATCTGGTAGGTTGCCATTTTGTTCTATTGACAATGTCTTTTGCCTTACAGAGGTTCTCAGTTTCATGAGGTTACATTTGTCAATTGGTGATCTTAGATGCTGAGCCATTAGTGTTCTGCTCTGTTCAGGAAATTTTACCCTGTGCAGATGTGTTCAAGTCTCTTTCCCACTTTCTTTTCCACCAGAGTCAGGTAATCTGATTTTATTTGTATTTCCTTGATCCTTCTTTTTAGTTTGTTATGAGATGATTAATTTCTTGTTTTTTTCTTGGGTGTGGTTGCCCTTTTTGTGTTGGAAATTTCCCTTCTTTTATCCTCAGTATGGATGGAGTAGTAGAAAAGATATTGTTTAAATTTAGTTTTAGAATGGAATATCTTGGTTTCTCCATCTATGGTGATTGAGAATACAGCAGTCTGGAAGAGTAATTTTGTTCTCTTATGATCTGCATAACATCTGTCCAAGATCTTCTGGCTTTTAGAGTTTCTGATGAGAATTCTGCTATAATTCTGATAATGCCTGCTTTTATATGTTACTTGGCATTTTTCCCTCACCACTTTTAATGTCCTTGCTTTATTTCCTGTGCATTTATTGTTTTGATTATTATGTGATGGGAGGAATTTCTTTTTTGTTCAAATCTATTTGGTGTTCTGTAGTCTTCTTATACATTTATGACCATCTTTTTCTTTAGGTTAGAGTAGCTTTCTTCTTCAATTTTGTTAAAGACATTTCTTGACCCTATACATTGATAATCTTTTCTCTCTTCTATTACTATCTGTTTTCTTTCATTGTGCCTGTATTTCCTGTGTTTTGGGTTAGGAGCATTTTGCACTTTCTTTTCTTTGACTATTATATCAATATCTTCTATGCTTGAGATTCTCTCTTCTATCTCTTGTAATCTGTTGGTGATGCTTTTATCTGTAACTACTTATATCTTTCTTAGGTTTCCAATATCCAGGGTTGCCCCCTTTTATGATTTCTTTACTGTTTTGCCTTCCATTTTTAGATCCTGGTTTTGTTCAGTTCCTTCACCTGTTTGATTGTGTTTTCATATGTTTCTTTAAGGGATTAATGTGTTTCACCTTTAAGTACTTCTACCTGTTTAGCTGTATTCTCCTATGTTTCTTTAAGGGAGTTATTTATATTTTTCTTAATGTCCTCTATCATCTTCATGAGATGGGATTTTACGTCAAAATCTTGCTTTCCAGGAGTGTTAAAGTATCCAGGGCCTGCTGTGGAAGTAGAACTGGGTTCTGGTAGTGATATGTAGTATTGGCTTCTTTTGCTTATCATCTTGCACTTGCCACTTGCCATCTGTTTATCCCAGGTGTTAACTGACCTTGGTGTCTTTGACTGGATCCTGTCTCTCCTGTGAACCTGAGAGCTTGATGTGATGGTACTTCAGGGGCTCAAGCTATCTCTGGGTATGGGAGAGAGTCTAGAGTCTTGGTTCTATCCCAGGCTGAATGTGGAATGAAGTAAATTTTATATATTAAAATCATCCATGCTCATGGATCATAAGTGCCCATCATACTAAGAGCAATCAATGGAATCCATATCAAAATTCCAACATAATTCAAAACAGACATTAAAAGAACAATTCTCAGCTTCATATGGAAAAGCAAGTACAACAACTGAAATACTCTCTAGCAATAAGTTAATTATTTACAGTCTCATCATTCACGAGTTCTACTTGTATTATTGAATGTTAAATAATAAAAACAACAAGGCATCAGCATAAAAACAGGCACATTGAGCAATAGAATCAAATTGATGACCTAGACATAAATTTGTATACCTCTAGATACCTATTTTTCCTTCTTCCTTCCTCCTTCCTCTCCTCCCTCTTTCTTCCTTCCTTTCTTTCTTTCTTTCTTTCTTTCTTTCTTTCTTTCTTTCTTTCTTTCTTTCTTTCTTTCTTTCTTTCTTTCTGAAGTACCACTGGGGTGTCCTGGGTGCACTTCGGGCCTACCAACGGGATTCTTTTAGTGTCAGGCTAGCTCCCTGTCCTGGCCCTCTGGCACCAGACTGGTGATGGTCCTAGGGTCACTTTTTTTTCAGGGAATGTTAGGCCAGTAATCATTCAGATGTCCACAGGTCAGAACACTAAGCTTTGATGTAGCCTCTTTTCACTCTGCCACCTACTGACACTCATGTGATACAGCAATCAAAACTGCAATACCTCTAGGGAGGATAATAAAATAATTATTAACTTAAATAACAATTTAGAGTTTCCCAGAGATATTCTTTACATTTAAACTATCATGTAATAGTAAATTCATGTATTCTAGATTATTTTAAATTTCTTTTAATTAAATGTGTATTGTGTACTTTTTATATTTAGGTAATATTAAGTATTTTACTTCATGTTTTCCCCTCAAAATAAATATACATTTTACCAATAAACACAAAAAAGTTTAAACTTCCAATTATGTTAGTTATGTACTAATTCAACAATTGTCGCTGAAAATGTACTAAGAAGTATATAAGATTTGATTATAACTATTATGAAATTCTGACAATTTGGATGACAATGATTTATTTAAATAACCTATGTTTAATCTTTTAAATTGTACTTTCTTCCTTCTTCCTGAAATTGGTAGAGTTTAGGCTGAATAAAAATTGAAAAATCACCAGTATTTAGAAAATTATAGAAATAAGATGAATATGCTAATAGATTGAAAATCACAATAGCCGTGGTGCAATTCCGCTCAGCAGTTGTGTCACAGTTGACCATTTTGAGTATTGACATGGTACTATATCTAGTTGATAATTCAGAAGCAGAAAGATAGTATAACTTAAGGAAAATCAATTTATTTGTTATTCACAAGTTTGGCTGAATTCATTATTTATATATTCATGCTGTCATTCAGGTTTTGTAGTTTAGGTGATACATGTGGGGCTCCTTTGATTCTATTCTCCTTCCCCCCCTCTCTCTTTCTCTCTCTGTGTGTTTGAATGAGTGTGTATCTGTAAATGTTTGTAGAAGAAGGAAACTTCCACAATGTACAGATATTTAATGGCTCTCTACTTTGCAATGAGTCAGTGCTCTGGTCCCTTCTCTTTATGTAATTTCTGAACCTATCTTGCATATTGTTTCACCTGATTTGCTGCTTTTCTTGTCATTATTGGGTTTCAGGGAATCATTACTGTTCTGATAATCCTGCACACACTATAAATAATCATCAAAGAATAGTGCATCTGACATGATGTCAAATGCATACAAGACCATTGCTGACTAAGAAGGAAAAATTGATGCCTGATATGCAGATTGTCCACTCCATGTACTGTTGTAATCATGTATAATCATCTTCACAAAATTATGAGACACACATGTGGGACCATTCTTTAGGAAGATTATACAGTCTTGCAAAGAGTGGACAGATGTAAAGGTATAATTTTCTTGCATAAGAGTTTAACTGTATCTTCTGCTCTTGTACATATTTCTTCTATGACAGTTGTTGCAGAAGCATCCTGCTTTTGTGGCATTTGCTCTTTCTTAAGAAGGTTAAGAATCTTATAATGAGCATGAGATTAGTTCTTTTAATTCTTACTGTAATTATTCAAACAATGACTTTATAGGTTTTTATTAGCATATTTTAATTGCACACAATAATGTATTTCACTGTGAATATCCCCTACACTCATATACACACTTTGATCATGTTCAATTTCAGAACTTAAAAATGACATTTTTATCACTGAATTTTGATAATACCAGGGAGTAGCATGAAATGAAAAGATCAGAACACCAACAAGATTATTTACCATGATTCCAATGGTCACTTATTGGCATCCAAGCATAAATTTGAATGAACAGGTAAGATCTATAGTACTACCATATATGTAAGTAGACTACCTAAATAAAGCTTACATTCAACTTGGACACCAACTTGGACACCAACTTGGAGCACTTATGCAGCCCTTACGTTTAGCACAATAAGGTTATGTAGGGGACAGTGAAGAAAAGAAGAGAGCCAAATGCCACCTAGAAAAGAAATACCTCTACTTATAATTCAGCAAAGATAAACTGTCTACTTTATTCTGAGTCCCCTAAACCAAAACAAGCAGGATGGCTGTGGTATCCAGAAATTCAGCAAAAGTGAACATGACTTTGTGTTTTTCTGTGCCTAGTTTTCTGTTGGGGATACTGGTGCAACCATTGAAGCCCACAGAACTAATACCATACAACAACATTTTTAAAACCAATTGTAGGAAAAGAATAAGCCAGAGGTTTTAATAGATGGAGATATGAGCATCATGGCCAAACAGCTTGGGGTTGTGGTAGATTGAAAGGTAGATTGATCACCAAATACAGTTTGGAGTTGTGAAAAAGTACACACTGCCACCAATTGTGAGACAAAGCACCTTAGTTTCATTATGTGAATTCATAAGTGGCAAACTTGAGGATGAAGAAGTTCCTTTGACTTCTTTCCATTTCTAATTCTATCATTTATTCAAGCAGTTGGAGTAGCAACTAGCTACTTGAAGGGCATGCTGGATAAACAGGGTAGAGAAAGGACTTGACAAATTGTTGGGAAGCTGCTGGATATCTTCCAGGTTGATCAATATAGTGATGATGACAGAGTATGATGGAATGTAGATATACATCTTTGGTATTCATGTTGGATGAGCTTATAAAAATTAAGATTTAAAATAAATGTCCTAACTTGAAAATGTGACTATTTTTACCAAAGAGTTCTTGTTACAAACATTGCCTTAAGGGACTTCTTCTGTTTCGCCACTGAAGGGAATGACTGGTCAAAATAAACCATGCTAAATAAGAAAGGACAAGAACAGTAATGTTGTCCCTGTGCATTATTAACCACAGGTTGTTCTTTTTCCTCTCCTCCTCCTCCTCCTCCTCCACCTCCTCCTCCTCCTCC
>NW_022196896.1:77273816-77288517 GCF_008632895.1 Mastomys coucha | reverse complement strand
TCTCTCTCTCTCTCTCTCTCTCTCTCTCTCTCTCTCTCTCTCTTGCTCTCTTTCTCACTCTCTCTCACTCACTTTCTCTCTCTATTTTCTGGGTATATTTTGTGGTATTCATTCATAGGTGTGTAAACATTCAAAATTTTAAGGGTACACCTGTGCCTGCAGATTCTTTTGTATGCATGCTTTTATTTGTATAATTCTGAAGCTGTTGTCAGAATTTTCCTCAATCACTGTATACCTTGTTACTTATTGTATGACTTTCATTAAGTTCAGCACTGTTTGATATAACCAAGGAATTTCATGTTATTTTTATAATGGTGAAATTATAGGTAGGTAATCATGAGCACCAGAAATTAACATGGGTTCTGGGAATCAGAACAAAAAGCTTCAAGCCTATTCAACAAATAATTCATTCAATAAGAAATCTCCTAAGGACTAATTTTTCTTTGTATAAATTAGTTTTCTTTGATTCCATTCATAAACTTTATTTGCAACCACATCTGATATATTCAAATGCATATGTCAGGCTTCAGATTTCATTGCCTAAATTTTTAATGGTTTAGGAAAATGCTGAGTAACTTAATGAACAATCATTACTTCTGTCAGTTTGCATGTTTGGAGTTCAAGACTAGGGTGTCAGGAGAATTGCTAGAAAGGACATACTCCTGCTTAAGAGATGGCTGTTTGCCCCCTGGATCTACACTAACCTTGTCATGTACATGTCTGTTTAAGACCTTGAGGAAACTTAAACAGCTCCCAAGGATTACTTCTTAATACTATCTTATTAATTTGATCACAAAACTGGCAAGAGGGCAGACATGTAGTAAATAATACATGTCAAAGTTATTACAACATTTTTCCCCTCAATTAAGATTTTATCATTGGAAGCAGAAAACAAATGTACAAGGAAATTCCAGCAATAAAAAAATTAAATGAGAATCAAGTAAAGAAAAAAGCATTATAGAAATTAAAGAATTTTATTTTATTTTTTTTTAAGAATTTTATTTTTAATATTCTTGGCAAATATTTTATAATAATTTAAAGGAAAAGCTTTGTATAATACTTGAGGAAACCTTGTAAGTTTAGAGAGAAATTCCTTAGTAATGTATATTGCAGTTTCAAATGACATCAGTTTTAGTTGAGTAGTTGATAATCACAGAAGCAAATATTTACTGTGCTTGAGAATCTGTTGCTCAATTGAGATATAAGAAAATATGGAAATGGATGAAAACCCCTTTCCAATAATTGTCTGTAGACATATTCCATAGAATTAAGAGGACACCAGTAACCACAAAAGTAACCACATGGTTCCCATGACTGTAGGACACAGAAGCTTTTAAACTTCTAAATTCAAGTATAGAGTAACCAAAACAACTATAGTTGGCATGGCAAAACTATGCTGTTCAAATAAATAATGGTTAGAAGGAAAAGATCATTTTGGTCATTATATACTCTAGGGAATTAAATAAAATGAATAGCCTTGTCAATATACAACTTATCGCTAGAGTCACTAAAGCATACAATTAAGATTCTTCCAATTTTATGACTATAAATAGCATAAAAGAATGGTCTAGGCAGCCAAATTGTGTCATGGAGATTCACAATTCACCGCCTTTTTAATGTTGCTTTCTAAGTGTCTAAATGTGCACCTGCAACGCTCAAGGATTTTGTGACTTTTTTTTGACATGCATGTATTAAATTTACAATAATATTCTAAAACAGTTGGGCCTAGAACCTATATGATAAAATTATATACTATAGTTTAAGCAATATATTGTTCATTCTAAATAATATTTACCAAATTATTTAAATGTATGTATAGACTAGGTATGAATGTGTGCATGAATGTATAAACATGCATACATACATGTCTGCATCAAAAAGGGATTCCAGATAAGATGTTTAGGTCATGAATACATGTACATACACACACACACATATTTCAAGTCTACTATAAATTACTTTGATTTTATTTATTTTTTGACATATTGCAAGGTGTAAAGAAAAGAAATGTATTATTTAGCTGTTAAACAATAATAATGGCTCAAAGAGAATTTGTTAAATATCCTGGCACAAATGCTCAAAGTATCTTCCTTCCTCTTGCAAGTGAATCAATATCCTCACCTAAAACCTAGTATTAGCACTAATTCCCAGTGTCAGAGAAGCTTTCATTTTTACAGCCTTGAGTAGAGTCTTTCTTCCTATTAAAAACATCCTCAGGCACTCTGAAAAATCTATGATGAGACATGATAGCATTTGTTTTAAGGAACTAACCATGTCAGATTGAACAGTAATTAACATATATTTTGTCTCTGTCTTTTTCTTATAATGGAAACACTGACAGTGTTATTGGACTTGGCATTGACATTCCTTTATTATATAGAAACCATTCTAGATGTTCTTTTGGTTCTGTTCAATGAAATAAATCACAACAAATATTTTCATATATTTTTCTAAGAATAGAAAATATTTTTATAATTAAAATACAATCAGTTTTTATGAAGTTATTTATTCTTAAAATTTTTTTAAATGAAAATCTAGTAGAATCCCATAGCTTAATCAGACAACTGTAGGCTTATTCAGCCTTAGCACACTCCCTCCTTCTCTTTTCCCTGTACACCCAACAGTCAGATGAGCTATCAATTTCAGAAATTCACTTTTCCTGTGGGATCACTTGTCTTAGCAAGTATGTCCACTCTGTCAGCAGCTTGAACCTGTTGATATTAAAATCTGTATTCCCCTGTTCACTGATACTTCTTCAAGCATCCTTCATGTGTGACCTTGCCCTGACATGTGTTGAGTCAAAAATACTAGACTCTGTGAAAAGAATCTTGAAGAAATGGTCATTAAGTGTTGGAAATTTTATGAGGAAATAAAAAGAAAAAAACAAGGTCAGTTTGTCATTATCCCTCCCAAAGCAGCATCCCAGCCGCCCATTGAAAAATCACTTTCTCACACAATATTTTTCCACAAGAAAATCCCAATTTCAGTCAGTATCTGTCAAAGAAATGGTGAGTAGATTTCAAGTTTTTCATATCTTGACAATAAAAAGGATCGGTATTCACAAAGGTAGGACAGGATACACCTGGTTCCTTGTATCTTTACAGTTGAATAAGACACCTGCATTCCTTGAGTCCCTACAGTCAAATAAGACAGAAAAATAGCTTCATGCTCATTTTGCATAGATTCATACCTCTCTAGAGTTTTACCCTTTCATGAAAGAAAATCTTAATTCATGCATAAAGATACTGCAGGAAATAGCAATAAACAGATCACTTATACTAATTTTCGACTAGGCATTCAAAAATCAGGCAAGCATAACATTACTTAGTTTCAATCATTGATAATAGCAATAAAAGCATTTTCCTTTTGGTATTTAAGGAAGGTATATATTTTGAAAAATTGGTTATAAATATAGAAAGATTAAAAATAGATCTCAGGTACTATAAGTGAAGATATGTTTCATTGACTCTTTTTCAAATTCTACCAAAATTTTACTTTTAAAAAAAGGAGAAAATGCAAGCCTATAACATGAATACCATTAAACTGGATAAACAATTTATTTTTATGGAGCCCTTAATTTTAGTCTCAGTTTTTAAACTCAAAAAAGCAAGTGAATTTTCAATAGTGTTTGTCCTCTAGGAAATGAAAATGGTTAACTCTTGCTTTCAAATGGCTTAGGCAATGTATATTTTAAATTTTGTATAAGAGGGTCAAACAAAACAAAATTGGTATAATTTTATAACTTGTATATATCAATTGTGTTGTTAGTATTCAATATATTTGTCATGTGATGCAATTACCATTGCTCTCCAGGTTTTATACCCTTTTATAAAATTTTAATTTTATTTTATTTTAATTTAATTTAATTTTATAAAATTTTAATTTAATTTAATTTTATAATTTTATAAAATTTTAATTTAATAAATATGACACTATTTTATATATTTTATATATGTGCACTGCATATACATCATTTCTACCAACCCATTACTCCTCCAATTACTTCATCTCCAGATTTATTGTATGTTATTGTTGTTTCATGAATAAATGTACATATATGTAACTTACTGGATCAATTTAGTTTTGCTTATATGTGAAAGTGCCTAGGGCTACAAAAACTTATTTTCCCTCTCAGTAGTCATTGGCCTCTTGTTGCTCTTTATTTGTGGTGATACAATGCAGAATTTCATGTATTTTTAATGCCATATTAACTGATCTTCTTGAGGAAACCATATTCATAAGAGTTTACAGTTGATTTTATGTTGTCTTGTATCTCTAGGGGACCTATTTTATCATCAAGTATCCCGATTCTCACACTTTTATAAACTTTCCAACCCCTCTTCAATGACTTCTTAGAGCCTTTGATTTAGTGGTTATGTTGTGATATACCAATAGGTGTTTGAAACTCCATAGTCACGTATTATCTGCATTCTGAAATATTGTAGATCACTGAAAGATGCTGCAACTGTTGCATGGATTTTTATTGAGGATACACTGTAGCTAGACTTACTTGTGAGTATCAGGGTAGGAATTTAAAAAAACAGAAAGTATACTACTTCAGGAGACTGGTATTAGCAGGCTCTCCATGTAAGTCTATAATCTTTCCTATCTGAAAGAGTAGGCTAAGTTTACTGTCCCAGGCATGATGTGTCTCCTGTTGAGAGGACTTATGCCCAATTAGATTGATGTTGTTTATCATCAAACCAAAATGTGCCATAATTGCACCATTATGGGTATTTTGCCAGTCCAGCCAATGCTGTGTTTTATAGATTTTACTGCTGCATAAGACTTGACTGATTTTCTCACTTGGCAGTTTACATAGCAAGTCCTGATACTTGGAAAGCCAATATTTGGGGCAGTGATCCTCAGATAAGTTCCAGCTGAATTTCTACAGGTATGTTGTCTAACATTCATAATGTCTTCATCATTAGGGCCTGTCCTTTAAATTCTGGGTGGCAACTAAGGGCAACAGCCACAGACTATATTGTTTTGAGGGTTCATGAACTCCCTTGACCAAAAACATCTAGAGATTCCTGTGTGATCCTGCAATTCTATTAGATAGTATATGTAGTATGTAATTTGAATATACTTCAGGTATATTATATATAGGTTAAGTAAACAGAGAATGATTGTATAGTACTTTTCAAACATTCTTAGTGTTATTTATTTCTTCACTACCTCTCCAACTTTATTGACCATCTACACAGTCCACACTCAAACTTGTTTTTTTTTCCAATAAATCACCTGAAAGCACTTGTGTCTTGATCTTCCCTTTCCTAGAGAGATTCCCCCCATTTCCACCTTAGACCTGCCTCTCCTATTTTTCTAGTTTTATGATTATTCTAGGTTATATGTTCACATGTAAAGAACCAGAACATAGGACTTCCAATAAACGGGAACATCCAGTGTTTGTCCTTCTAGGTTGTCTGAGAAATAGGTTATTGAGCGTAATATGTTCTAGTTCCATCTATTGACCTGCAAAGTTCATGCTTCTTAACATTTGAGTAGATTTGTATCATGTATACGAGAATCCGTTTTTATTAGATATTTTATTTATTTATATTTCAAATGTTATATCCTTTCCCAGTTTCCCATCTGCAAACATACTATCCTATCCATCTGTCCCTGCTCATGGGCGGGTACCCACTCACCCACCTTCCCACTGCTACCTCAATGCCCTGGCCTTCCCCTACATTGGGTCGTTGAGCCCCCACAGGACTAAGGGCTTCCACTCCTATTGATGCCAGATAAGGCCATCCTTGTTGTTATAGACAAGCCTTAGTCCATGATGATCTGATAGGATACATCAGATTATTTCAATCTTGTATCTGTTGAGGCCTGTTTTGTGACTAATTTAATAGTCAGTTGTGGAGAACTTACCATAAGGTGCTGAGAAGAAGTTGTATTCTTTTGCTTTAGGATGGAATGTCTTATAAATATCTGTTAGATCTACTTGGTTCATAAGTTCTGTTACTTTCGCTGTGTCTCTGTTTAGTTTCTGTTTCCATGATCTGTCCAGTGCTGAGAGTGGGTTGTTGAAATCTCCTACTATTATTGTGAGGGGTGTGATATGTGCTTTGAGCTGTGATAAAGTTTCTCTTATGTATGTGGGTGCCCTTGCATTCAGAGCAAAGATGTCCAAAATTGAGAAGTTATCTTGGTAGGTTTTTCCTTTGACAGCATGAACTGTCCTTCCTTATTGTTTTTGCAAACTTTTGCTTGAAAGTTGATTTTATTTGATTTTAGAATAGCTACTCCAGCTTGTATCTTGGGATCATTTGCTTGAAAAATTGTTTTCCTACCTTTTACTCTGAGGCAGGTCTGTCATTGTCACTGAGGTACATTTCATGTATGCAGCAAAATGCTGGGTCCTGTTTATTTATCCAGTCCGTTAGTCTATGTCTTTTAATTTGGGAATTGAATCCATTGATATTACAAGATATTAAGGAAAAGTAATTGTTACTTCCTCTTATTTTTATTGTTAGAGGTGGAAATATATTTGTGTGGCTATCTTCTTTTGGTTTTGTTGAAAGATTACTTTCTTGCTTTTTGTAGGGTGTAGTTTCCTTCCTTGTGTTGCTGTTTTCTATCTATTAACCTTCATAGGACTGGATTTGTGGGAAAATATTGTCTAAATTTGGTTTTATTATGGAATATCTTGTTTTCTCCTTCTATCGTGATTGATAGTTTTTGCTGGGTAATGGTCATGTGACTTTCCACTCCTACTTTCTTATACCTAGAAAAGAATTCTCAATAACTTTATAAATAATCCTATTTGTGATATATACTTTTCTTAGTCAGGGTTTCTATTTCTGAACAAAACATCATGACCAAGAAGCAAGTTGGGAAGGAAAAGATTTATTCAGCTTATTCTCCCACATTACAGTTCATCACCAAAAGAAATCAGAACTGGAACTCAAGTAGATCAGGAAGAAGGAGCTGATGCAGAGGCCAAGGAGGGATGTTATTTACTGGCTCACTCAACCTGTTTTCTATAGAATCTAAAACCACCATCCCAGGGATGGCACCACCCACAATGGGCCCTTGATCACTAATTGAGAAAATGCCTTACAGCTGGATCTCATGGAGACATTTCCTCAACTGAAGCTCCTTTCTCTGTCATAACTCCAGCTTGTGTCAAGTTGACACAAAACTAGCCAGTACAATCTATTACACTGTATGGACAACTAGTGTCATTTCATTTAGCATTGATGAGCAATTTAGTTCTTTCTAGACATTTTATATGCTTGTTACAGTGAGAAATATCACTCAGTTTTTTGAACACTCTGCCCCCCATGGTCGTTGCTTTGGGGAATTTAACACTTGTTGTGGTAAGGTTATGGGGAGGTTGTGGACTTGTTAGAGGAAGTGTAACACCTTACATGTGCTTTCAGAAATTAGACCATGGTGCCACTTCTGTTTCTCCCTTTCTTTTTATTTTATACTTGATGTTATGATGTGAGCTCAGAAATTCTTTCAAATTTGCTATGTTTAGTGACTTACATTTTGTACGTCTTTGGTTTGATGCACACACACACAAACACACACATATACACACCTGTACACATAAATATATGTATGTATATACACATTCACACACACATATGGGCACCATTTATCAATAACCTGTATTATCATTATCTGTTTATATATTTTCAAGTCTTGGAATATGCTTATGCCATGAATATATTCTGCCTGATAGTGTAGGTTTACTTCCACAGACACATAGTATCTTTCCCTCTGTGAGAAAAACATCAAGTGAACTGAAACTGACAGTCATTCTATACAATGTCTGATAAGTCCCTTAAGCTATCAAAATGACTGAAAGTAAATAAAATATGAGAAGCTGTCACAGTTCAGAGGAACCTAAGTAGATATGACAACTTCATCTAGTGTGTTATCTAGGTGGGATCTGAATGATAGGCAAGAAGCACTAAGAGATATGGGAATTTAGAACTGAGTACAGTAGTTTATGGTTATTATTTTATATATTTAAGAAACTGAGAAAAATCTAATTACATTTAAGAAAGAATTAAGCAACATAAAAAACTTTCCACAAATGTTCCTCAGCTAAACATATAACAATATTAATACAGTAGTGAAAAAAATGTGCTATATTAATGGTACAACACAGTACAAACACAGAATCATGGGGAAAACATATGGTCACGGACTACTGGTTTCTGAAAATCACTTTAAACCACAAATTAGAATATATAGATAGAAGAATATATTTAAAGTTGGATTTGTCCTATAGCCTTAAATCATATACGTTCAAGAATATTAACAGTATGCATACATATACATGTACATGTTTATTACACAAAAATAAGTGCATACACTTTAGCAGCATGCATCTGATAATGTTAAGGTATCCCAATATCAGAGAAGACATAATATGAATGTATATCAGTATATTTTTCATATTACTTAATATATTATAAAACATGTAATACTGATATCTTTCTAGAAGAATGGCAATATGACTGACTCTACTTTTTTTTATATTCTTAGAATGCTTTATTCACTTGTTAGTATTTGATGAAGATGTTTACTTAAATATATTTTTATACAATATTCTGATCCTGGTTTCCCCTCCTCCTAGATTCTCCTTAGGTTCTTACCCATGCAAATGCACATACTTTCTTTCTCTCTTTAGCAAACAAATTGGTATCCAAAATAATCTAAGAACAAACAAGAATAAGAGTAAATAAACAATATACAGTAGCAACAGAGAAACACAGAAAGATGGAGAAAAACACAGAAATCCCATAAAAGACAAAATTAGATACAATAATATCCAAGCAAAAAAGATTGAAGGAAAAAATTAATATGACCACATAAAGCATTTCCAGCCAAAATCATTGAAAACTACTACGAGGTTTGTTTGTGTTGGTCATCTACTGCTAGGTATAGGGGACTACCCTTGTGTGTTGTGGTTATAACTATTGAGACTCTGCTGAAGAAACTAATTTTTCCTTTTTTGAACAATTATCAAATGGAGATACAGCCCGTGTTAGAGAAAGTGTTCATATATGTTTCAGTCCTATTATATCAGAAAGCCCTTGTTTCATTGTGTATTCCATTTCCATTGACTATTAAAATGTTTCTGTCTCCTCTTTTACAGATTCCATTATTCTTGATGGAAAGGATTTGATGGAGACATCCCATTTAGGACTGAATATTATTTCAAGACCATTTACTATCTGCACATTGTCTAGCCTTGGGTCTGTGTATTTTCCCCCATCTACAGCAGAAGGAAGCTCTGATGATGACCAAGCAAAACAGTGATCTATGAATACTTCAGATATATCACTGAGTAATTCAGTTGTTAGGGGCTATTAACAGAACAGGATTATTTGGTTTTCCCTTAGAGGTATGACCTGTTTAGTCTCAGGACCTTAGACAGTCTAACAGTGTTCCATTTCTTAATCAGTTAACAAAGGGGTTCCATTTGTTAAATTTTTGAATAAAATATTTTGTCTGACAGGACTTTGAGATTTGATATTACAATATTACTTAAGGTAGAACAACTAATTTGGGACCTGGATTAAGATGATTGTATTTTGATTTGTTGATATTTTATTTATGTAATTATACAAAATATTAAGCTAAAATATCGATACTGATATTTTTATATAATGAATTGAAGTGTTTAAATAGTTTTTTTTAAAAATGTTGCCAGGTTTATATTTCCAATTTTATTTTAATTTCAGTTCCCATACTTAGGGTACTTTTACTCTATAAATTGTTTGAAAAATAAATAAAGAGGTGCCAAAAATTATACATATTGAATGAATCACATTCACACACACAACTTACTCTCTAAATATTAGCTACATACAAAAAATAAAACAGAGAAATTTAAAGTTTAATATTTTATATGTAAATCAGGCAATTTAGCAAATATACTATTTAATAATGCTTCCTTTTAAATTTTAATATCTAGGTATATTTATTTATTACAATTCTATAGTGATATATTTACTTAAAATTTAAAAAATCAATTAGTAATAGAAGAATTTTTGTCAGTGTGGAGTTTAATACTCTCCAAACTGATGTGATGGCATTTTGAGAGTATACTACTAGCATGTCTATGAAAAATGTTTTTACATATGCAAATTTTGAAATTTTAGTGAATGGGGTTTGTGGGGCTCGGTATTCTTTTTTTGGTTTTCTTTTTTTTTCGAGACAGGGTTTCTCTGTATAGCCCTGGCTGTCCTGGAACTCACTCTGGAGACCAGGCTGGCCTCGAACTCAGAAATCCGCCTGCCTCTGCCTCCCAAGTGCTGGGATTAAAGGCGTGCGCCACCACCGCCCGGCGGGGCTCGGTATTCTAACTATGAGAGTTGAAAGAAGAATGAACACAGGCTCAGTGACAACAGTAGAAAGATGTTTTCATGTACTCACATGTAATAATAAAATACAGTTTCTTCTGAATATGTGGTGAAAACATGCAGAATGACCTCATTATTGAGTAATGGTTTCACAATGAGAAATTATTAAACTGACCTGTTGATGGATACAGAAGTTGTTGTTGTTAAATGAATTGGTGGATATAGACTTTCATGCTGTTACAAGTAGGTTGCTAATATGGTTTTAAAACGTATAGTGCATTGTCTCTTGCACCTACTTTTTTTTCTACTTCCAGTCTTAATGAGATGAACAACCTCTTTCATCTCACACACCTGTCACTCTGATGTTTCTTTCTTACCTCAGACTCAAAATAATAGAGATTCATGATCATAGAAACCATGAACTGAGTTTGTTAAATCCAAAATATATCATTCCTCTTTTAGTGGTCTTTATATACTTATTTCCTAGACAAAAGTCCAGAACATTGCTTAAAATCATTTTTAATATTGCCACATTTATCTATTGATGTAAATTATTGAGTTACCATCAATATATGTTCTTTAATCCCAGGAAATTATAAGAGAATCAGGATTTATGCTGATTATATTATATACAGGAGTGTCAAAAAGTTTCCATATAAAGAAAACTGTGAGAACAGTATATTATATTGCTTTTCCACAATTTTTATGAATGTCACAATATTTCATTGTTTCATACTTTATATAACACTTCATACTTTAAAAACAATAGAAAAGACATTAGTTGTATTTTATGTGTTCATGTAATAAAAGGTAAATCTCTTTTGACAAATCTACCAAATAAAATTTTCTTAAAATAACCTATAGCTTAGATTATTATATGATTATATGTTTATATGATTTTATTATTGTTTTATATCCATAATTCCCATTTTACTTTATGAAAATCTAGGGAATAACACATTTCAAAAATCTCTTGCCATATAATTAATGTGATATAATTTAAACAGAATTATGCTATACATTTTGTTAACTGCTTCTTGACCACTTGAGATTCTACTGTTTTACTGAATTATCTGCTTAGGTCTGTACTCCATGATTTAACGGGGTATTAGGTTTTTGGGCATCATAATTCTTGAGTTTGGTATATATTTTGTATTTTCCCTCTATCACATGGATGGTTAGTGAGGATTATTTCCTAATCTGTAGGCCGATGTTTTGATTTATAGACAGTGCTCTTTGCCTTACTGAAGCTTTTCAGTATCACGAGGTCTCATTTATCAATTGTTGATCAGAGAGCCTAAGCCATTGCTGTTCTGTTCAGAAAAATTTTCATGTGCCCATGTCTCCAAGGCATTTACACTTTGTATTTTATTAGGCTTGAGCTTTATATAGAGTGGTAAATATGGATCAATTTGCATTCTCCATATGCAGACCACCAGTTAGATCAGCACTACCCATTCTTTTATCCATTGTATAATTTTGGATTTCTTTGTCAAAAATCAAGTCTGCTTAGGTGTGTAGGTTTGTTTCAGGGTCTTAAATTCTATTCCATTAATAAAACTGTCTTTCTCTATACCAATATCATGAGGATTTTAGGACTACTGTTCTATATAGTACAGCTTGAGGTCAGGGATGGATATTGCTCCAGGTGTTCTTTCATTCTTCAGGATTATTTTGGCTATTCTGGGTTTCTTGGTTTTCCATATTAATTTAAGAATTTTTATTGTTATATATTGGGACTTTTTTTGGGTATAGCTGGATCCAATTTTCTGAGGAACTGCCAGACTGATTTCCAAGTTGTACCAGTTTGCAATCCCACCAGCAGTGGAGCAATGTTCCTCTTTCTCCACATCCTTGCCAGCATCTGCTGTCACTTATGTTCATAGCAGCCTTGTTGATAATAGCTAGAAACTGAAAACAATCCAGATGTCCCTCAACAGAGGAATGGATACAGAAAATGTGGTACATTTACAGAATGGAATCTCACTTGGCTGTTAAAAACAATGACTTCATGAAATTCATAGGCATTTGGATGGAAGTAGAAAATATCATCCTGAATGAGGTAACCTAGTCACAAAAGAAAACAAATGGTATGTACTCAGTGATAAGTGGATATCAGCCATAAAAGCTCAGAATACCCATGATACAATTCACAGACCATATGAAACCCAAGAAGAATGATCACACCAAAGTGTGGATGCTAAAGTCCTCAGAAGGAGAAAGAAAATAATCTCAGGAGGTAGAGGGATCAAGGTATCTGAGGAGAGAGGAAGGGAGGAAAAAGGGGGGGGTAGGATCAGATACAGGAGGAGACAGGTGAGAAGCACAAAGGGTCAAGTATTTGAATGGAGGCATGTAGAAGTAAGGGATTGGGAACAGGTGTAGACACTAGAAAGTCCCAGCTGCCAGGGACCCAAGAGGTTCCCAGGACCCAACAGGAATGACATTAGCCAAAATACTTAACAAAGGGGAGATAGGTATGCCCCCCGGTTAAGGGATGGGACCACCCACCAACCTCAAAAATATTAATCCACAATTGCTCCTGTCAAGAAGAAATGCAGCAACAAAGAGTAGAGCAGAGACTGAGGAAAGGCCATTTAGAAACTGAGCCATCTAGGGATTCTTCCCATCTGCAGACGTCAAACCCGATACTATTGCTGATGCCAAGATGTGCTTGCTGATAGGAGTCTGGTATAGCTGTCCCCTGAGAATCTCTGCCAGAGCCTGACCAATACAGATGATAATGCATGCAGTCAACCATTGGACTTAGTGAGGGGACTGCAATAGAGGAGTTAGGGGAAAGCCTGAAGAAGCTGAAGGGGTTTTCAACAGCAGAGGAAGAACATTGATATCAAACATACCAACCCCCCAGAGCTTATAGGGACAAAACCACCAACCAATATGTACACATGGAGGGACTGCATATATAGCAAACGATTGCCTAATCTGGCACCAATGAGAGGGGAGCCCTTTGCTCCTATGAAGGCTTGATGACCCAGTATAGGAGAATGCTAGGACACTCTGGAGAAAGTGGGTGGGTGAGTGGGTGAGCACCGTCATAGAGGCAGGGGAAAGGGATAAAGAATTTGTGGAGGGAAAACTGGGGAGGGGGATAACATATGGAATGTAAAATAAATAAAATAACCAATAAAAAATAATTTTTCTTTCAATTGTAAACATTATGCCGGAATTTTGGTGGAAATTGCATTGAATCTGTAGATTGCTTTTGTCAAGATGACCATTTTAGTTTATCTTCCATATTCATTGAGATCTTTCTATCTTCTGAGATCTTCAATCTCTTTTCTTCAGTGACTTGAAGTTCTTATCCCACAAATCTTTCACTTACTTGGTTAGAGTTTGTGGCTATTGTAAAAGGTGTTGTTTACTTAATTTCTTTCTAACCCTGTTTAACATTTGCATAGATGAAGACTACTTATTTCCTTTTCTGGTAGAATTTTGAGAGTTGTTTATGTATATTATCATATCATCTGTGAATAGTGATACCTTAATTTTTTCCTTTCTAATTTGTATCCCATTGTCCTTTTTGTCCCCTTAAATGCGAGTACTATGTTGAGTAAATAGGGTGAAAATGTCAGTCTTGGTTTGTCTCTGGATTTATTCAGATTGTTTCAAATTTCTCTCCACTTAATTTGATGTTGGCTATGGGTTTTCTGTATATTACTTTTATTATGTTTAGGTCTATGCCTCTAATTCCTGATCTCTTCAAGACTTTTAACATATAGGGTTGTTGGATTTTGTCAAATGTTTTTCAGCATCTAGTGAGCTAATCATATTTTTTTCTTTTGTGTTTGTTTATATAGTGGACTACATTAATAGATTTTCATATATTGAATCATCCCTGAATCCCAGGATGAAGCCTACTTGATATTGATGGATGAGGTTTTTTATGTGTTCTTGAATTCTGTTTGCAGCAATTTTATTGAGTATTTTTCCATTGATGTGGATAAGTAAAATTAGTCTGAAGTTCTCTTTCTTTGTCATGTCTTTGTTTAGTTTAGGCATCAGCATAACTGTGGTAGATTAGAACAAACTAGGTAGTGTTCTCTTTCTATTTTGTGGAATAGTTTAAGGAGTATTGGTATTAGCTCTTTTTTGAAGGTCTGGTAGATTTCTTCTCTAAAGCAATCTGTCCCTGGGCTTCTTTTTCCCCCATTGGGAGTGTTTTAATGAGTGCTTCAGTTAAGGATTATAGGACTTTTTAGGTTGTTTACCTGATTGTGATTTACATTTGGTACATAGTATCTGTCTAGAAAATCATCCATTTCATCTAGATTTTCCAGCTTTGTGGAGTATAGGCTTTTGTTGTAAGAACTGATAATTTTTTGAAATTTCTTTTTTTTTTT
>NW_022196896.1:77219403-77273793 GCF_008632895.1 Mastomys coucha | reverse complement strand
TTTTTTTAATTTTGATACTTTCTCTGTCTTTTTTAGTTAGCTTGTTTAATGGTTAGTATATATTGTTGATTTCCTCAAAGAACCCACTCTTGGTTTTGTTGAATCTTCATTTTGTTCTCTTTGTTTCTACTTGATTGATTTCAGTTTTCAGTTTGACTATTTACTGGAGTCTTTTCTTCATGTGTATGCTTGCTTCTTTTTGTTCTAGAGCTGTAAGGTGTGCTGTCAAGTTCCTACTATAGGAACTCTGCACATTCTTCATGAAAGTACTTAGTGCTTTGAGTTTCCCTCTTAACACTGCTTTTTTTTTTTTTTTGCATCCTATAAGTTTTGTGTATGTTGTGCCTTTTTTTTCTTCATGGAATTCTGGAAAGCTTTTAAGGTTTTTATTTATTTCATCCCTGAACAATTGGGCAGAGAGTTGCTCAGTTCCCTAGATTATGTATACTTTCTGTTGTCTTGGTTGATCTTGTGGTCCAGATTTAATCTGTGGTGATCTGATAGAATGCAAGTGGTTATTTCAGTCTTCTTGTATTTGTTGAGGATTGTTTTGGGTCTGATTATATGGTCAATTTTGGTCAATGTGACAAAATGCAATCTACAGACTGGAAAAAGATCCACACCAGCCCTACATCCAACAGAAGTATAATGTGCAAAATATATAAAAACTTGAGAACAACAACAGCAACAAGCCAAATAACACAATTAAAAAATGGGGTACATAGCTACATAGAGATTTCTGAACAGAAGAATCATGAATGGTGAAGAAGTACTTAAATAAATGTTCAACATTTTTAGTCATCAGGGAAATTGAAGTCAAAATGATGCTGAGATTCCATTGTATAACAATAAGAATGGCTAACATCAAAATTCAAGCAACAGCACATGTAAAGAAAGGGGGATACACCTCCATTGTTGGTGGGATTGCAAACTTGTACAACCACTCTGGAACTCAACTGGCAGTTCCTCAGAAAAGTGGAAATAATTCTACCTGAAGACATAGCTGTACTGCTCCTGGGCGTATACCCAAAATGTTCTCCACCATACCACAAGGACATGCACTCCACTATGTCCATAGCAGACTTATTACTAATCATCAGAAACTGGAAGCAACCCAGATGTCCCAAAATCATAGAAAATTACGTAAAAGGTGATTAATTTACATAATGGGATATTATTTAACTATTTATACCAAGGGCATCATGAATTTTGAAGGCAAATGGATAAACCTTGACAGCCTGAAGGAATGACCAATCAATGACCAACTAGGAACCCATTGTACTGACAGGAACCAATTCCTGACATTATTACTAATGCTATGTTGTACTTGGAGACAGGAGCTTAGTATAGCTGTCCTCTGAGAGGCACTACCAGCACGTGACAGAGACAGATGCAGATAGTCAAACAGTCAAGCATTGAACTGAGGTTGGACTTCCCTATGGAAGTTAGGGGAAGTATTGGAGGAACTGAAGGTGATGACAACCCAATAGGAAGCCCAATAGTGTCACCTAATCTGGACCCCTGGGAGCTACCAGAGACTGAGCAACCATCCAATTAGCATTCGAAAGGTGGTCTGATGCCCTGATACTAATGTCGCAGAGCTTTGTCTTGTCTGCCTTCTGTGGAAGAGATGTGCCTAATCCTCTTAAGACATGATTCCCCAGAATGGGGAGATGCAGGGAGGCACACCCTTTAAGAGGTGAAGGGGAATAGAAAAAGAACTCTGCTAGGTAGTGTTGGGTGGGAGGCAAAATTTGAGATGTAAATAAATAAAATAATTAACAAAAATATATGCTGTATATATAGTATGAAAACATTTTCAGATAAGCACAATATACTGTCATAATTACATTTTAACTCTAAATCTGTATGTCCTTTCTTAGAGTGCATCAAGTTTTTGAAGAACTGAAATCAAATTCACATATACCAGAATGGCTACAAGATGTTTTTATTTTGAATTTAGTATGTATTATAGAGATAAAAATTATATTTTCTAGAACTTTGTTTTTTCCAATTTAGTACTGATGATTATTCAAAGTTTTTACTAAAAACTGTGTTACTATATAGGGCAGTATATTGAAGCTTACATTGTCCTATAATATACAAAATTTACATTCATCTTTTATTTATACCTTCAAAATTGCAGTTTTGGTACTTGTAAAAGTTATTTTAAAAACTATATTTATTTATAATATGTTAGATTGACAATAATTTTATCTTTAATATTGTAATAGTAAAATGAGATAAGAGATACTATATAAGTAAAATCACATTTAATTTAAATGCTGGATATCTCTTGCAAGATTCAGAATTCATATAATTGAATTATTCAGTCCTAATCATAAATAGTCAATTACTCTGACAGGCTATTTCTGGAGTCATTGTACTGTATAATTTTTTTAAATAAGTAATTGCATGTATATGTCTTTGTCTGAGAAATGCCGATATTAAATTCCTTTTATCCTGTAGTGAAGTTTTAAACACACAATTTCAAAAGAGAATTGAAATAATCAGAAACTATCTCAGTTTAATAAATCAGAGACTGAATTACTTATTCTACCCTATTTTACATTTTCTATTTTCTGTTCTGATATAGTTTTGTGAAGCAAAGTCTAACAACATAGCCAAGAATGCTCTGGAACTCATGGCAAATTTACCTGACTCAACCTCCATCCAACTGCAGGGATTATAGACAGGGGAAAATAAGCCTATTATGCTCATCAAATAAAATAAATTCAATAAAATTAACCAAATATATCAAATAAAATTTATTAAATAGAATCATCTTTCTGTGCCGGTATTCTATTGTACCATTTTAATAAAACTCATTTTATTGCTAATATTTATTCTTATTTCTTTTATGTCATTTAGTGGCTGGATGTTACATTCTAATTTTGGAATAGTCTGTATAAATTTTTCTCTCATGTTAATTTGTAGTGCCATCCCCAATTTATGATTATCCTACCCCCAATTCCCCTCTGATCTTCCTGCACACTAAACTTTGTTTTCACCAGCTACTCTTCATTCTTCTTTTTCTTCTTCTTTTAAAAGCTATATTTATTTCTTTAAATTATAATTACAGTTTCCTCAGTAACTCCCTCCAAGCAGTCCCCATATATCCTTTCTTGCTCTTTTTTTTAGAATTCATGTTATTTTCTACTAAATATTTGTATACATATACATACAATTACACATATATACATTCATACATACATATACTTCCCCACATGTATATTATATAATCCATTTATGCCATTCATATATGCTTAGATGTGTGTCTTTTGACTGACATATTGTTACCAGTTGTAGCAGTCATTAAAGAAAACCAACTTTTATTCTTCCTGTCAGCTATTAATTATCAACATTTTTTTCAGTTAGGGGTAGTGTTTGGGGTCAACCACCAAGCAGCATGATAGGCTTTTTTTTGCCTCAAACTTGCAACATCATAGGTATGTGTCAAAACAATTATGAGTCAATATATGCAACTAGCTTATTGCATCTGAAGTACTGTTTTTCTCTAGTTATACACCATGTCTGCCTCTTACCAGTTTTTCTCCCATTTCATGCAGTCATTCTTGAACATTGGGAGGAGAGTTTGTAAAACATATCTCACTTGAAGCAGAGAATGAGACAGTCTCTGCACTTTGACTATTTGAGGTTCTGTATGATAATCACACTCTGCTGAAATAGAATTTTCACTGATGAGAATTGAGGTATGCATGAATTTATTGGCATAAGAATAAATCATTAAGAATCAGTTTAATACTAAACCTATGTAGTAGAATAGTAAGTTTAGGTTTTCCTGTGAGGCCTACGACCTGAAAAGCTACAGATATTTTTTTTTTCAGTTTAACCATGACAGTAGATATGGTTTTTCATTTTGGGGAATGAGACTTAATTCCAATCAGAAAGTGCTTGGCTAATGCCAAGACATTCACTCCACTATTGAATCAGAAGGAATATTTTGCCAGGCCAGTCATATATCTTACAGATTTCACAGACTGATGACTGCCTTTACCCTCTGGTATAGTACACAACACCTTACAGCACAATGAAAGTTACTTTGGAAGCATGAAGCTTCGAGATCAATACCAGATTGAAGTCTTCTTGTTCTGTGACTCAACCACATGGCACTCTCATCAATGGGATTTTATTTTCAAGCTTTAGATGGTAATCAGTAGGATTGGAAATAGTTGGCAAGATGTGAAAATCCATGGGACATCACTGGCCAACACTTTTGTGTGAATTGGCTTTTTATTTTGTAGTTTGTGGTGTTTAGTAGGAGCATTGTTATCTTAATATAGGAAAACACTATTTTCTTTCTGTCTCTGTGTCTTTGTGTTTCTCTGACTCTGTCTCATTTTCTCTCCCTGACTTTCTCTATCTCTATTTATCTATCTATCTATCTATCTATCTATCTATCTATCTATCTATCTATCTACCTACCTATCTATCTACGTATCTATCAATCTGTCTGTCTCTTTATCTGTATTTCTCTCCTTCCTTATTTCTCTCATTCCCTCTCTCAGAAAGGTCAAGATCTTTAAAACAATTCTCACAGAAAAAAAACTGAAATCCTTCATTGAATAAATTAAAATGAATATTAGCCTATCTAAGAGCTAAAGAAAAAAAATTCCACATGCTCAAAAACAATATAACTTCAAGAAAATTTCAAGAGAGGCAACATTGTAAGTTATTACTTTCTCTGTGGAGTTCAGCTGAGGTTTTCATAAGATATACAACTAAATGGCAAAAGTTTCAGTATTCTTTATAAATATAAAGAAGCAAAGTAGTTTGACTCTTTTGAAATAGAGAGTTAGAACACCTTAGAACTAAAATCTTCATTTAGATTTAATTTTCTCAAGGCAATGGTTAGTAAAGTCCTGAAGACCACCGTAAAGTACAATGGGAAACAGAGGAAAACTTGCCTGGTTGTATTTGAGCTATGGGAGAAAGAAAAGGATGCTTACCCTGAGAATTAGAAACTTTCAAGTTAGTGTTCTTGAAAATTATGAATTTAAATTTATATAAATCCAAATATTCCTGAAATCCTCATCAATTTATAATACAAATATGGTATATAGTGGTTATAAAAAATAAGGTGAATTTTTTTTTAGGGTGCCAAGAAGAAATTCATATAAAATTTATTTTAAAAATCAATTAAACATTCAAATATCAAGTTATACTTTTACGAAAAGAAAAATCATGCTAAGCACATTATTTTCTAAAATACAAAAGAGAAAAACTACTAGAAGTGAGAAAATAGAACTGTGCTAGAAAACCTAAAGTTTTAAAATTTGAAACTAAATATGTTCCGATAGAAAAATAAAATCATATTTACTAAAAATAAATTAATATAGTAGTAAACTGGAATAAATGGAAATATTACCAAGTACTGGACATGCAATAAAGATAAAATCATTGCTAGTGCAATATTCTGCCCCTGGGTATATCAGGAATCAAGTATGATATGTGCCCATTCTACCCTGAATTGTCTATGTGAATACACAATTTAATAGCTTCCCTAAGGAACAGTATTAAAGTAGTCAGTGAAAGAATATGAGAAAATATGAAATAGGTTAAAAAAAACTATAACAATTGTATGTATAGCAAACTAAAGAAATAGAATCAGTAGAATAATTAACTTTCTGTTTGGTAAAATCAGTTTCAAAATTCAAAAAAAGAAAAAAAAAGGAAAGATTTCAGAAAAAAATGGAACAGGAAATAATCTCTTATACACTACTAAAATAGCAGAGAAGAAAAGCAGTTTATGGAAATGATCAGATGTTGGCTAGAAGTTAGATAGGCTTTGTAAATAAACTCAAGGAGCTAAAGAAATTCATGATTAGTAAAGCAAAAGAGGGTGATAACAAGACCACATTGAATATAAATGTGTCAATGAAATGTGTTATAAAAGTGAAAATCTCAAGATTCTTAACGAAAATTATAACCAAACATGTAAAACTAAATTGTGGGAGAATTTCAAAGGTCTACTACATACCTATCAGAATTACACAAGACTTCTCGACAGAGACTATGAAACCCAGAAGAGCCTGGCCAAAGGTCATATAGACTCACAGAAAACAGAAATGATAACCCAGGCTACTACACCCAGCAAAACTCTGAATCAACATAGATGGAGAAACCAAAGCATTCCAGGACAAAACTAAATTCAAACAATATCTATATACAATTCTAGGCCAGCAGAGGATTCTAGAAGCAAAATTTCAACACAAAAGAGGTACCTGCAGCAACTAAAAGACAATAAGCATCTCACAACAAAGCCAAAAGGAGAGAACCACAAGCACATAAAGCCACCCACAAAAACAAACGTATCAAGAACCAGCAGTTATCTCTCTTTAAAATCTCTGAATATTAATGGATTCAACTTACCTATGACTAGATAGACAAACAAGATTCAATATTTTGCTGCATAAAAGAAACACACCTCAATAGCAAAGACAGTGTTTATCTTAGATTAAAAGGTTGGAGAAAGATCTTCCAAGCAAACAAGCAGGAGTTGTTATCCTAATATCCAATAAAATAGACTTTCAACCAAAAGCTATCAAGTATGATAAAGAAGGACACTTCATATTCATAAGGGAAAAATCCACCAAGAGAAAGTCTCAATTCTGAATATCTATGACCCAAATTCAAGAGCACAGTCATAAAAGAAACTTAACTGAAGCTCAATATACACATTGAACCCAACACAATAACAATGGGAGACTACAACACCCCACTTCACCAGTGGACAGATCATTGAAACAGAAACTAGACAGAGACACAGTGAAACTAAGAGAGGTTATAAACCAAATGGGTTTAACAGACACCTATAGAACAATTCACCCTCTAACAAAAGAATACACCTCCTTCTCAGTACCTCATGGTACCTTCTCCAAAATCAACCGTACAATTGGTCACAAAACCACCCTCAACCAATACAAGTAGACTGAAAAAATACTATGCATCCTATTAGGTTACCATGGCCTAAGGCTGGTCTTCAAGAATAACAAAAACTATAGAAAACCCACATACACTTGGAAACTGAACAACTCTTTACTCAATGATAACTTGGTCAGGGAAGAAATAAAGAAAGAATTTAAGACTTCCTGGAATTTAATGAAAATGTTGACACATCATACCCAGACTTATTAGACACAATGAAAGCAGTGCTGAGAGGAAAGTTCCTAGCACTAAGTGCTCTGGTAAAGGAAATGGAGAGATCTTACACTAATGACTTAACAGAACATCTGAGAGCTCTAGAACCAAAGGAAGTAAACTCACCCCAGAGGAATATAAGGCAGAAAATAGTCAACTCAGGACCAAAACCAACCAAAAAGAAACAAAGAAAACAATACAAAGAATAAACAAAGCCAGAAACTGGTTCTTTGAGAGAATCAATAATATAGATAAAGCCCGAGTCAAACTAACTCAAGGGCAGAGAGGCAGTTATCCAAATTAACAAAATCTGAAATGAAAAGGGAGACATAACAACAGAAATGGAGGAAATTCAAAAAATCATCAGATCCTCTTATAAAAGCCTATATTCAACAAAACTGGAAAGTCTAGATGAAATGGATGATTTTAGAGACGGATACCACATACAAAAGATAAATCAAGAGCAGGTAAACTATCTAAACAGGCCCATATTTCACAAGGAGATAAAAGAAATCATTAAAAAAATCTCCCAACCAAAAAACAGCCCAGGGCCAAATGGATTTAGTTCAGAATTCTATTAGACCTTCAAAGAAGACTTGATACCAATTTTCCTCAAATTGTTCCATAAAATAGAAAGAGAAAGATCACTATCTAACTCATTCTATGAAGCCACAATTACTCTGATACCTAAACCACACAAGGGCCCAACCAAGAATGAGAACTTCAGACCATTCTGACTTATGAATACCGATGCAAAGGTAAATGGGCAACTACTTCATAAGGAAATCTGTAGGTTTTATATTATCTGTTATAGATCTACCATATAGCTACATTTCACATTTTGCTATGCAGCAGGAAAGAATAAAAGTAATGGTTCACTTCAAAGCCTGTTCTGAGCAAAACTGTATCTCAGACACAAAATGGAAATCACCTATCTGCCCATCTACATTCAAGTGAAGAAATAAAATGCTCCATACCCAATATTGAATATTATTTTCAATAAGAAATAAAGTTCTATAACACGCTACATTTTGGGATAACCTTGGAAAGATTATACAAAGTCACAAAGATCATTTATTTAGGACTCCTTTTAAATAGAGCATGAATATCAATAAATAAATTTATAAATGATTGTGATTCTCTGTGAGTAGAAGGTCTGGGAGCTGGTGTTTATGAATGTAAGATTTCATTAAGGATTATGGAATGTTCAAAATCTAGAATGTAATGAAAGCTCTGCTCTATGAATAAATAATTACAATTGAGCTGTGTTCTTTTAAATGTATATTCTGTGCAACCTCCTACTAAATACAGGAATATTTGGTTAAATGGCCACTGTCTGAAAGATTATTTGTATGTTGTTCTATTGTTTGACTGATTTCATGTACCATTAATCAATAACTCAAGGGTCACATGAAAGCCCAAGTGATAAACACCAGTGAATAAGGAAGAATTATGTATATGTAATATGAATTACTTATGAAATTATATAAATCCCTAAAATCTAACTTTAGAATTATGATTTTTAAAAGACATAAGATTGTAGATAATAGATTATAAATAAAAAATATGTTTTGCATCATTGATTTTGATTTTTACTAAAACTAAGCATTATAAATTGAAAATAAAATTATACATATAGGCCTCATTAAATAGATTATATTCATCATTTTTGAGTTGCAAATGAATTGAACATTTGTATTTCAAAATTAAGATAAATACATTAGCCCAATCAAAATTAACATGTAGAAATTAAGAATTTGAATATATGTTTATATTTACAATGTAAACATATGTTGATTATGTATGATAACATTTTAACACAAGTATAATATGCTGTTGATTTTTGTAAACTTGATCCAAATACAAGCATATCTCAGAAGATGAAATCACAATTGAAAAAATGCTTTTAAAAGATTGAGCTGTGGGCAAGTCTGTGGGATATTTTCTTTTTTTCTGAGGGCTCAGCATATTGGTAAAAGTTAGAGCCCCACAGCTTTGGCCCCTTGTACTGTAAGAAAGTAGGCTGTGCAGCCCATGAGAATACTAGTAAAGTGCACTCCTCCATGGCACCTTCCTCCAGGTTCCTGTCCTGACTTCCTTCACTGAGGGACATTTGCCTAGAATTATAAGATGAAGTAATCTTTCCTGAATTGTTTTTGGTTATGATGTTTTACCACAGCAGTGGCAACCCTGACTAAAGCAGAAATGGTCATCAGGACATGCACTATCTCTGTGATGTAAGTGACAAGATGTATTGGAAAGGACAATGTTTGCACTTTAAGTTATGATGGGAAATGTGTTGAGTGTTACTGTTAAAACTCAAAAGATAATTCTGACAGCAGTGCAGACTATCAAGACCTGGCTTGAGAAGTTTGAAAGACTCTAACAACATTTAATAGTTAGAATTAAAAAAAAAAAACAACTCAAGTGAAATGTTTGTTTTACTACTTCACTTGCCACTGGTTATCTAGAGAAATCCATTGCGGTTAAGGAGTGATTAACATCACTGAGGTTAAATCTTCTAGGAAGTGTTTTTTCATAGTTAGCCCAAAGGATCTGTGGTCCTGAGGATCCAATGCCTATACCTCTTTAGGAAAATGAACTTGGCATTACATAAGAATCACTCATGGGATGCTTGTTTTGAAGGGATGACATGACAGGGTTATGGAGAGCAGTTGAGGATGTCATCAATGAGGGGCCAGGAAAGATCACTGGGCAAGGTGAAGCCTCATTAGCAATGAACCTCTAACACTAAAGGAGACAGCTTGAGGCTCAACACAATGTAGTAGCTTTATAGTCCCTGAAGAGAAGCAAGAAAGTGCAGGAACCAAGGTATAAATCAGTTGAAGTAAAGATTTACACATTTTGGAGATACCAGTGCCATGAGACAGCTGCCAAGGACAGAAACAACCAAGGTAATGTGCTAGACAGAGCCTATAAAAGAAGCTATGTGTATAAGCAGAAACAGTGGCTCAGGCCCTTTCGATGGACTAAAAGATCATTAGTGAGTCACAGGCATAAAACACCTAGCTCTTTAGATTGTTAAATTTTGCTTTTGCTTTTACTTAATTGTGACTGTCCTGGAGGTTCTTTCATGAAACAAGAAATTATTTAACTAATTTTCTGATTTTTACAATTACCTGTAGTTAACCTTCAGAAGTGTTTGTAGGTATTTTAGATATTTTAAAGAGACTTAATTTGTAAAGTACTTTATTTGAAAAGACTCTGGAACTTTAAATAGTTCAGAATGGTGGATTACTGATGTTACTATTACTATAGTATATGAGGAAGGACAAGAAAAGAAAGGTTGTAATTAACCAGCTGAATAGTTGTATGACTTTTAAACAAATTGACAAGAGGTCCTTTGTGTTGGGTTTATTTGCTAACTTGATATAAGCATAGATGTACCTGGGAATAGGAAACCACTGTTGAAAAAATAGCTCTAAAATATTGAGCTATGGTAATCCTGTAGAGTATTTTTGTTAACTAATGATTGCAGTGTAAGATCTTACTCATTGTGGGTGGCTCCATCCTCAACTGGTAACTTTAAGGTATTATTTTCCACAAGGCTGAGGAGAGAGGTATGAATAATCTGGAGGGAAAAAATGGGAAGGAGATAGTGGAATTATAATACAATTTCAAAGATAAAAGACATTTTTAAAAATTACAAAATAAAACAAAAGTAAATAAAACTACAAAAACAAAGCATATTGAGCAACTCATGAGGAGTAAGCCAGTAAATAGCACTTCCACACAGCTTCTGGATTAGCTCTTATGTCCAAGTTCCTACTTTGACTACCTTCAGTAATGGATCATAACTTGGAAATGTAAAATGAAAAAACACTTCATTCCTTTAGTTCCTTTTGGTTATGATGTTTTGTTACAGAAATAAAAACATTAAAACATTTTTTTGAATTTTGTTTCATTCGAAATAATGGGGGAATTCTTGCATAGTAGATATAATTACAGAATGAAGACATTAAATTGAAGAGTGATGTGCTCAGGGGTTCTCAGTGGCTTAAGAGTGGCAGTGTTTCATATACGTATACATGTCTGAAATTTAAAAGGAAATTAAAAGTTTTATTTCTAAAATAATTTATGTTGTTCCAGAAAAAAAGGTAAATAAAAGCTATGATTCAAAATACTTAACGCCAATGGAATACATCTTCTGTATCCTACTCATGTGAACATTGATTCTCTATTTAATGAATTCACTTCATTAAGTAGATACTCATTCAGTCCCTGTCTGCTGTCTGGACTGATTATATATATATATATATATATATATATATATATATATGATAGCTATAGGATGTGTTAGGCAAGTACATTGGATAAATAATTACTAATTTGCATAAGAAACTGAATATTTTGAGAGTTCAAGAATGCTTTTAGTAATTATCATGGGTTGCTGATGTATCTTTTATTCTTTTCTTTGTGTGACTGCTTTTCTGACACTTTGAGGTACTTTCATACTGACTCAGGTACAACTATACCATCCTCTCCTTTTGGGGATAATATTTATGGAGTCATATGTTTCCTGCTCTCCTCCATCATTTCTCCGTTTTAAAAGATTGAATGAAAAGAAGTTTTTGATTTTTTGTTTTATTTTATTACAAATTGTCTGTAACCTTGCTGAATTTGACCTGGAACTATATAACTAGAGACCAATGGTGTATCTGTAAATTTCTCAGTAGCTAAATGGATACTTAAAAGGACCATAAAATAAATTAAAATATATAATGCAAATGCAATGTTTCTTATACACATTTTATGCCAGTTACTCATTTAACCCCTTGCATAGGCTTTCCTATTTAATTTTACTATAACTTCCCAAAACCAGTACCATTATTTATGATGGTGGATGAAGAGAATTTGCTACTACTTCTCTTTTCTAGATCTTATTGTGTCCTGAACATCAGATTTTGTTAAACTTACAGAAGCTGACAAATGTTGGATAGATGAAGAAAAGGTGTGGATCTGAGAGCAATTTGGGGGAACTGGGTATTTATATGAGCAAACACTAAACATACTGTACAAAATTCTCAAAGAACTAGGAAAAATCAGAATGATAATAAAAATAATCAAATTCTATTCAATGCTTTCCAAGTTGCTTTGATAAATACGCTTTTATATATCCAACATCCTTCTCGCTGCACTTTAGTGTTTGCTTCTCACACTTCTTTTCACTATTTACTCAGTTTTGCTTAATATATAATGATACTCCTTTTTTCCATTACTTTTAGAAATAGCTTTGTGTTCTTAGGATAACAACTGAGGTCATTTTATGAAACAATTTACTAAGTTTCATGTCTCTTCCCAATGAATAAAACATTGCATTTCTCTAACTATTTATATCACTGGAAGTGAAGTCGACATTTGTTGTGGTCCATTGCTTTTTCTTTAAACCATGTCCCATCCATCTCTTTCCAATTATAAACAACAAAAATATTAATTTCTATTGACTTATCTGCATTTCAGTTTCCATTCATAATTAAAATAACTATGTTTCGAGTAATTACATCACAACTATTTTGCTTTAATGACTTCTTCTAATCATGGCAATGGAGATGTAAGTTATAAGCATTCTACATTAGAAGAACAAAGTACTATTTGATTAAAAGTCTGACATTTCTGTTGTTTGTTGGTAATACGTTATGTAGATCAGGCCTTTGCTTTGTGAGATTTATCTTAGGTGTTGATAAGTTACTTTGATAATACCATAAGTATTCTTCAAAAAATAATTGTTTAGCTGTGTCACACAAATTGTTTGTTCTCTCAAGAATTTTTCAGAATGTACCTGCCAATTTAATCTCACTTTTGTAAATCAAGAGCTGAGTACTTAATACAAATACTTCTATTCTCACTATGTTAATTTGATACAAAGAGTGGAATTTTTCCAATCAGTTTTTGTCCAAAATTGGAAGAGTTTTATGAATGAATGTAAAATTCTTCAAAAATGTCTATAAAGAGTGATGCTAATTTTCCATGGATTTATTTACTCCTTGACTATAGGCCTGTCACCTCCAGCCAATGTAGTTTAAGTTTCAAATAACCTTCAGTATACTGATACATGCCTCCTTGCAAATCTCATAGTCACCATCATCTGTCCAAATATGCTTGCTTCTGGCTTCCTCTAGAACTGTATAAATGGAATTTCTTGTTTTTTCGTGTGTCCACATCCCATGAGGTTTTATTTGGGTTGCAGTAAGAATTTACTTCAAGAGACAGCTATATCAGGCTCCTGTGAGCCAGCACTTGCTGGCATCCACAATAGTGTCTGGATTTGATGATTGAATATAGGAAGGATTCCCAGATGAAGCAGTCTCTCCTGAGAGGTTCTGACAGTACCTGACTAATACAGAAGTAGAGGCTCATAGCCATCCATTAGACTGAGCACAGGGTTTCAAATGAAGGAGCTAGATAAAGGACCCAAGGAGCTGAAGGGCTTGCAGCTGCTTAGGACAAACAACAATATGAACTAACTAGTACCCTCAGATCTCCCAGGGACTAAACCACCAACCAAAGAGTACAGATGGTGGGACTAATGGCTCCAACAGCATATGTATAGCAGAGGATGGCCTAGTCGGTCATCAAGGGCAGGAGAGACCCTTCGCCCTGTGAAGGTTCTATGCCCCAATGTAGGGGAATGCCAGAACCAGGAAGTGGGAGATGGTGGGTTGGTGAGCAGGGGGGTGAGGGGAACACGTTATTTTTCTGTTGTTGTTGTTTTTTTGTTTTTTTTTTCTTTTTTTCTGAGGGGAAACTGGGAAAGGAGATATTATATGACATGTAAATAAAGAAAATATCTAATAAAAAAAAGAATTTACTTCAAATTTTTCTTACAGGGATATCCTTAAAACAAACTTTTATATTAAATCAGACCACTCTCTTTTATAAACCCTTTCCATTCAAGACTCCTCAAATATATTTCTTTATAATTGCCATTTGAAACTTATTCCAGAATATTTTCAGTAGATAAAGAACTGTCAGAAACAAGATTGCATCTTTTTTCCCAATATTTTGTAGTTTTGTCTATGAAAGCATTATTCTCACACAAAGTTTTACTTTACCAAATTTTTCATTTATTAATTTGCCCCTAACATCTGGTGCTATCCCTTTGAAACCAAGGTGCAACATCAACATTCATTAAAAATTCATGACAGCAATTAAACATTCAAATTTTTATGAGAAAAAAAATCACTGACTGTTTATACAACAATTTTTATTGATGACATTTTAATATAATAATATTTTCTTATTGTACAATGGATTCTACAAATTATAGCATAATTAGTTACAGATGGACATTGATATAAAATTCATCAAAAAATCCTTATTATGATGATTCCAGTTTTCTTCAGTGATGATGGACTAGTCTTCCTATATTCTATATTCCTAAAAGGATATGTAATCACGACTTTAAAACTATAATGACCTTTATTTTAAAGAGACATTTATTACTATATTTTAAAATATTTGGATAAATTGAATTGTTACTTAACAATGACTTCATAAAATTTGCAGGGAAATGGATGGAAGTAGAAAATATCATCCTGAGTGAGGTAACCCAGACACAAAACACATGGAAAAGACCTTTACCAATCCTATAACCAATAGAGGGCTAATATCCAATATATACAAAGAATTCAAGAAGTTAGACTCCAGAGAATCAAAAAATCCTATTAAAAATGAGGTATAAAGCTAAACAAAAAATTATCAACTGAGGAGTATTGAATTACCAAGAAGCACCAAAAGAAATGTTCAGCATACTTAGTCATCAGGGAAATGAAAAAAAGAACCCAGATGTCTCTCAACAGAGAAATGGATACAGAAAATGTGGTACATCTACATAATGGAATTTTATTCTGTTATTAAAAACAATGAATTCATGAAATTCTTAGGCAAGTGCATGGAAGTAGAAAGTATTATCCTCAGTGAGTTAACCCAATCACAAAAGAACACACATGGTATACACTCACTGATTAGTATATATTACCCAAGCTCAGAATACCCAAGATAAAATTCACTGACCAAATGGAGCTCAAGAAGAAGGAAGACCAAAGTATAGATACTTATGTCCTTCTTAGAAGGGGGAACAAAATATCCATGGGAGGAGATTCAGAGACAAAGTGGGGAATAAAGACTGAAGGAAAGACCATCCACTGGAGATCCATCCCATATACAGTCACAAAACCCAGACACTATTAAGGATACCAACAAGTGCTTGTTGATAGGAGCCAGACAAAGCTGTCTCCTGAGAGGCTTTGCCAGAGCCTGAAAATTACAGAGGAGGAAGATTACAAGACTAAGCATTGGGTTCCCAATGGAGGGGTTAGAGAAAGGACTGAAGGAGCTGAAAGGTTTTGTAACCCCATATGAAAAACAACAATATCAATAAACCAGACAGCCCAGAGCTCATAGGAACTAAACCATAAACCAAGGAGTGCATATGGAAGAATCAATGGCTTCAGTCACATATGTAGCAGAGGATGGCCTTGTTGGACATCAATGGGAACAGAGGCCCTTGGTTCTGTGAAGACTTGATGCCCGAGATTAGGTGAATGCCAGTATAGAGAGGCCATTATGGGTAGGTGGTAGGTGGGTAGGTGGGGGAACACTCACAGAAGCAGAAGTGGGTATGGGATAGGGAATTTTCAGGGATAGGAGGGTGGATCAGGACTGGGGATAACATTTTTAAAATGTAAATGTCCAATAATAAAAGGGAAAAAAACAAACCACACACATAGTATATATTCATTTATAAGTGTATTTTAGCTCAAAAGCTCAGAGTACCCACAATACAACCCACGATCCATATGCCGAAGGAAGACCAAAGTATAGATGCTTCAATTCTAAATAGAACAAGGAATAAAATAATCATAGGAGGTAGAGGGATGGAGGAACTTCATTGGAGAGAGGAGGGAGGCAGAAAAGTGGAGCAGGAACTGATATTAGAAGGGACAGGAGAGAAGTACAGAAGGTCAAGAAATTGAATGGAAACATGTAATAGAGGGAGAAGGGCAGCTGGGAGTAGCCAATAAATAGAAAGTCGTAGAGTCTAAGGAAGCAAGAGGCTACCAAGAGCCAGTGGTGATGACTTTAGACAATATATGCAACAAACGGGTGGTACAACCTGTAGAGACCATCTCTAGTAGATAGGCACTACCCCAGTAGAGGGATGGGGCCACCCACACATTTTGAAACTTTTAACCCAGAATATTCCTGTCCAAAGAAAAGACAGGGAATAAAAATTGAGCAGAAACTGAAGGAAAGGCCATCCAAGAGATGGCCAAACTTAGGGCTCCATCCCATCTGGATGGATATTCTACACCATTGATGATGCCATGAAGTTCTGGCTGCCAAGAGCCTGATATGGCTATAATCTGAGAGGTTCTACCAACACCTGACCAATTCTGAAACTTACTTATAACCAACCATCAGACTGAGCCCGGGACACCAAGGAAGAGCTAGGAGAAGGACTGAAGGACTTGAAGGGGATTGCAACACCACAAGAAGTACTGTATCAACTAACTGGACCACCCAGAGCTCCCAGGGACTAAACCACAACCAGAGTACATGGAGGGAGCCACGACTCCAGATACATATGTAGCAGGAGATGGCTTTATTTGACATTAATGGAAAGGGAGAAAGGCTTCATGCCCCAGAATAGGGGGATGCTAGAGGAGTGAGGCATGAGTAGGTGAATGGCTGGAGAAGCACCTTCCCACAGAGAAGCAAAGGGGAGGGGGAAAAGGGGAAATGGGATGAGGGGTTGGTGAGGTGTAACTAGGAAGAGGGATATCATTTGAAATGTAAATGGATAAAATGATTAATAAAAAAGAATGTAAATATATATATATGTATATATATATATGTGTGTGTGTGTATTTGTGTGTGTATGTATGGATATATGTGTAATGTTTATAATATATGACATATGACATATGACCTAAAACATTTGACATATAACATATATCATATAATATATAATATAATATAGTACATATTAAATTTATAAAATATATTTTATTATGTTAAATATCATTGATATTTAAGAGAATGTGATGATATACTATATATGATATACTACATATTATATATACACATGCTATGTGTATATATCATATATATTATGCATAATGTACATGAGGATATACGTATTGTAAATGTTCTATATAATATAACTTTAAAAATATACCCATATACCTATGTAGACATAATTGATATTGATAGTTGTTATATAATAAGTTTAGCTTTATCAAAAATTAAAGTTAGAAACAATCTAAAGAAACTTAGATTTTTACTTTAACCATATTGACAGAATTACTTATTACATTTTTGTCGAAATTAAAACAACAAGAGTCATCACACATACACACTTAAATTTCTCCTACCTGTATTCACTCTAGGTAGAGATTCATAGCTTCTGTCACTCTCCTTACAGTACGTATTACAATCAGCCTGTGAGCAGTTAATTGATAATGATGAAAATTATCTCTATGTGTGAGGCATATGTTGAACATCTGCTTCCAGCTATAATTTTGAATTTCTGCCTTCCATTTAAAGTTGAAGCCTTGAGAAAACATGTTTTGATTTTTTATTGTTTTAATAAATGGGATCACCAAGGAGATAAACTGTTGTAGATATTTTCACTTTTAAATTGCATATGAAAAGAATATAAAATAATCAGGAAAGTGGCATATTCAATTACAAGAACAAAAGTTTTTCATTATAATTTGTCTGTTTATAAACACACATCTTCATAGTGATACAATATATATTTCTAACTTATAAACATTTACACACCTACTTAGCATCTATATTTAGATAAAATATAACTGAAATCCATGTACTAGTCTTTGCTTCATAAACATCCATGTATGTACATGGATGGGAACATTTATAATACGTATATCCTCATGTATGTTATGCATAATATATATGATATATACACATAGCATGTAGTATACCATATATAGTATATCATCACATTCTCTTAAATATCAATGATATTTAACTTAATAAAATATTATTTTATAAATTTAATATGTACTATATTATATGATATATATTATATGTCAAATGTTTTAGGCCATTTATATGTTGCATTTGCATTTTCTCTGGTTTTACTTAGACATATATCTAAGAAAGCCACACCTACTTCAGTATGTCCATACCTTTTAGTAGCACTGTTCCCTCTCCACTTAAGGTTCCATATTTGTTCATATCACAACACTTCTCATCTGTGACTTGCTATGAAACTAAAATGAATACTTATATCTAGAAAACAGGACAGATATTGTGACATTTGTGTTGTTTCCACTGTCACAGGTCACATAGTTTATTTGTTAATCGTACTTAATAAATATTATTTTGTTGGGTAAGAAATTCTTTGTTTTCTGCTATATAGAAAATAAATGTATGTGCTATTTTTATTAAAATGTATTTAAATTTATTTTTTGTGCTATTTTTCATCCATGTATGTATAAGTCATACATGGATGGTGCCTGCAGAAGCTGGGAAAGGCTTTTGGTTCTCCTGCAAAAGGAATTTCAGCAAGTTGTGAGTGGCTGTATGGGTACTTGGAACAGAATTCAGATCCTCTCTAAAAACTGATCTTAATATTGAGCCAGCTGTCCAGCTATATCTGACACCTCTGAAATGTTATCTTAATTTCTCTTTTTAAAAGGCAATATTCACTGCCATTTCTCATTATTAGAGGTATTGTCTTCTTTTCTTATTGCTAAAATTTGTTGCATGAATGTTTTTCATAGAGCCATATTTTTTTATTAACTGTTAGGATATTCAGTTCTTATATAGTCTAGTAACTTTGTCTCTCTGTAAGATATGCCACCCAGTTACCATAAGAGTTGCATCTTTCTCTAGCATATTCATTATCTCTTTAGCAAGTGCCATGATGGTAGAGATGATAAATGACATACAATTTCACAGTATTCTGAAGTAGTCTGGCCGTTTCTGAAGATATATGCTATATTTTTCCAGTAGCTCCCATTTTAATTCTAGAATTTCCATTTTAATAAGTTTAGACATTCTCTACTATCAGATACTTGTAGAATAGAAGTATGTTTCTTAGTTAAACCATCCCATCTAGGTTAATTACAAAATTTTAGATAATATATGAATAGTTTTGACATATAGTGATTAGTTCCTTATTAGACTATAAGTTTTGATTCAAAAAATATATTATTCTTTTTCATATGGTTTTCATGTTATTCAGGATTCTTGGTAGAGTTTTCATCTGAATTGTAGGTAAAGACATAAAATAATCTTGCAGTGATTATTTAGGAACTAGGAATGGAGGTGCAGCTTATTTCTCAGCTCTAAGAGAGCTTCCTTGACCTCTAAACTTCAGCCAACTGGATTAGACCACTTGCTCAAGCCAAAGTATTTGGGGCATCTTTGTCAAGATTCTCTAGCAAATTAATGGAAAGATTTCTATTCCATATTTTTAGTTGACACTGCTTCCCAATTACTTATTTTGACAGTAACATCACAGACATATATTTAATGTCAATGTTTTTGGAGATATACTTCCATTTAAATTCTGGGATCAATCCATATCTTTTAATAGCATCTTATAAGAGGGAAAATGTTTCATGTGCTTATAAGGAGGTCCTCTTGGCTTTGTACTTCAGTTAAATTGATGACTCATCATCCTTGCTTCATTTCCTTTTCCAAGTGGGTTCATTGTTAGCCATAACAACCCTTATCACTTATAAGTGTTATTTTTCCAATTCTTCTCAAAAGCATGATATATTTTTTTCTACTAGTGAGGTAAACTCCACTGTTATTTCTCTTTAGCTTACCAATTAATTACTTGTGAAAATTAGAAATAACTATACTGGTGTATACTAGTCAGTATCAGTGTCCTTATCACTAGGGAGCCCAACTGAAACCTTGATTTTCTTCCAAGAATTTTGTGTTGAAAAATACTTTAATGTTTGCCTTCTTAGGAAACAGTGTGAGATATACACATATCATGCTTTATTGGAAATGGTTCTAAATAATCAGCTCAACAAAAATTTATGAAATTCTAATACATTCACAAAAACAGTTCAGCTCAGTCTCATAAGCCTGAGTTGGGGTTCAAATGAGAATTATTCCCCATAAACTCAGATACTTGAATATGTAGTCTCCGCTTAATATTGTTTATTTTAATCTCTTAGGTTGGGTGGCACTAATAGAGAGACTATGTCACTGGGAGTGTTCCATGAGACTTGAAAAGCCTCATGCCATTTCCAACATATTTTCTGCTTCATGTTTGAGTATCAAGATATGAACATAGCTTCTGGTCTAGTCTCTATACCTGCCAGCTGCCACTTGACATTGATGAGCTTTTATCAATATGGACCTATAACCCCAAATGATCCCTTCCTCTTATAAATTCTTTTGGTCATATTTTTTTTGTTTTATCATAGTAAAAAAGAGATAACTAATATAATTGGGAAACTAAAATAGTCCTGCATCAATATACTTGGTGGACAAAATGGCAAATGAATGGACTTATTCAATGGTTAGATGAGATCTTGGTATAAATGCTTACCTGTGAGTTAGGTAGTCACATAGGATAGAAATGCTCAGCATTTCAAAACTGGTGAATTTGTACATTGACCCATGAAGGTAAATCAATATGACTCATTCAAAATAACCTAAAATTACTGCAGTTATCTAAATAATGAACAAAACTAGATTGTCCTGGTGCCCTTAAAAGAGAATGAAGTATATATTATCATTTGTCATTTTGTCCCTATTACAAAATGTGAAATTCAGGAAAATTTTTCTGAAGAAAAAATATTTAAATTAAGATAAAATATATTTAAATTAAGATATAATGTAATTTTACAAGAAATAGAAGAAAGATGATATATTACAGTAAACTGTTCAGAAACTCCTTTACTCTGAGCATCAATTCATAAAATTATTGTTTGTGATTTCCAATTCTTCAAATAATATATCTTTAATTTACACTTCACCTTGTGTCACACAATTTTTGACTCAAATGAAGATATCTATTCTTCCTTAAAATTATTATTTTGTAGATTTTGGGTCTACATATTTTCTCTGGTTTTGCATAAGGTTTTATATCTTTAGTTCTACTGATATTTAATCCTACTGATCTTCCTCCTCTGATTTCTCCTTCTCTCATTCTTAAAGACATTCCGTGGTGAAAAGAAAATACTTTGTCTTTCTTATTCTAATAGGGAAACCCTATATCATTTCCCATCAATAGTACATATATACTATGGGAAACATCAACATATAGCATCCATTATTTGAATATATTGAATCTACATTTTGTGTCTCTGTGTGTTTTCCTTTCTCTGACACCCTGTTGCTTAGGTTTAGCAAACCAGTGCATTTTATTCTATTTATAATTCCTAATGTGTGTTACATTTTGGTAAGTTAAATTAGGTTCCTACTCTCTCTTTTGCTTGAGAATCAAAACAAGTTATTTTCAGACTAAAACTCCCATTAAGTGTTACAGTGGCATGAGTTAATATTTATAGATGGAAGTATATTTAATTCTTCCTGATACCAATCACATCCTCATTTATTCCTAATTAATTAAGGGACAAATAATCTGATAATATTATTTGTGACTTATAAGCTCTTTTTTTTCTATCACCATTGGCATAAAATGTTTAGAATACATTCCTTATCATAGGTTGATATAAGATATATATGCCATTTACTTATTTATAAAGATGTAAGTCACACTAAAAATTAAATGAACATATAAATTATTGAAAAAAATTTATAATGTAAGTTTAATTAAATTCTGTTTATATGAATTAGCCTGAAGAATGTCTTAGAAATAGCCATGCTATATATAAATATATACAGTAATTTATCACATGATACTTTCTCCATACCCATATATTTTCAACATCAATCTGAATGTCTAAGTTATAGAGAGAGGGTAAGTCAGAAAATGTGTCACATAAAGATGAGTGTACATACTTTACCAACCTTGAGTCTCTAATCCAGTGCATCACTACCTTATCTTTATGAATGCTGAAAAACATATTTACCATGAAAACACCCTGACCCTTCAGCTCTACTCATTAATTTATGGAAGTTCTACCTTAGCACCATGTAAATTATGAGATCCAGATACCATAATTCAACATTTTTCTTCTCAAGTCACATGTTTCATTAGATATAACTATATTGCAAAAATATAGTTCAGCTATGGCCTTCATGACACTGTGTATAAATATATGTGGATTTCAGTTAGTGAAAAAAGAGTATTTTATTTGAAAAACAGCATTTAAATTTTAACTGATGATTTCTTTTTTTTTTAATTCAAAATTTTAGTTTATTATCATCATGGTGGGATGCATGGCAGCATGCAAGCGGACATGGTGCTGGAGAAGGAGCCAAGAGGTTTCCATCTGATCCAGATATGTAGGCAACAGAAGAGACTAGGTACCACAGTGGATGTAGTTTGGGCATAGGAGACCTCAAAGCCCACCACTGTAGTGAAATACTTCCTCTTAAAAGACCACACTTATTCTGACAAGGCCACACCTCCTAATAGTGGAAATCCTTATGGGCCAAATATAGAAACACATGAGTCCGTAGGGGCCACACCTGTTCTGTTACTGTCCAGCAGCAACGTTAAAACAGTGGGTTACCTGGAAATATGGAGTTAGAAAGAAGAGCAGAAGCAAGAGAAAGTTAGGGAAAGGATAGAGTGGCCTCAGATATACCTGTCCACGTGGTTGGTTTACAAAATTAGACGGCGGGTTAATTGATGATTTCTAAAGTGCTTTCAATTTAAACTGGTTTTTCCTTTTAAAATGACCAAATGCTACACTTGGAAGTTACGCATAATAGGTTTTTGAATCATCACTTGAAATATATTAACATATGTAGTCAACCCATGTGAACAGCAAATTTGTTTGACTGTTTAGAATGCAGAGTCTTCAATTTTTGTCTATATTGCATACACACATTTTGCTTGATGAATAAATTGCATATGGCTAGAAACATTCAAGATATTTTCAAGGAATCGGGTAATTTTAAGTACTTTTAAAATGATAGGATATTTGATTTCCCATTGATATGGAAAGTGATGAGAAATTAGCAGTCCTTACATAGTCTGTTTTAAACTTCATTTAAATATATGAATACCCTGTATATAATACAGTGCTAGAGGAACTGGATACAAGAAGATCACTTGAGTGTTGATGCTGCAAAGCTAGACCTAGGTTCAGAAAAAGACCCTTTCCAAAGGCTACATGTGACAGAGAAAGATTTCGGATATCCTTTTCTTGCCTCTATAAATGTTAAGAGGCAAGCACACACACACACACACACACACACACACACACACACACACACACACACACACACAGAGAGAGAGAGAGAGAGAGAGAGAGAGATTCAGAAAAAATCACACTAAATATTTATTTTAGAAGACATAATTTTGAAATGTTTGTATCTTGACAAACACAGAAGAGAATCAAATTAATTTTCTGAATAGCCTAATTTCTATTTCAGTATTTTCTATATTAGGTTAGTATCACTTCAATTTAATTATATGCACATTAACTAAAACTGTCTATTGGCTATAAATGCGGTGCTTGAAATTTCTTTGGCACATTTCAAGTCTTGAAATCAGCCAGACACTAGAATGTAATTTATATGCAAAGTCAAGACCAGTTTGCCTTTCTTTATGTTGAAATTTACCCTCCACTGGCTGGTTGATAAGATTTCTCTGAGCTGTATTTTCAAAAGATGAATTCTGTTCATACTTGTAGTAAAATAATTCAATTAATACTCAGGAGAACTTCACCATACAAGAAACTTGTCAAATTCTACCCTCTTTTTTAGGTAAAAATTATGATTTGTTCTCTGTCCTTTGTTGGTAAAGTAACTTCAGCTTTCTGGTTATTTATAGGACTTTCTTTCTTTATTTATTTTGTATTTTAAACTGATACTTATTTCTGAGCAAATTTTAGTAGTTGATACATGGAAATTAATGGAAAGCCATAGTCTGAATGCTGTTATTCTGGAGTAGAATGAAAAGGCAGGCTTCAAGATAATTGGTTTAAGTTAGAATATACAAGGAATATATTTTAATTGTATAGATAATATTCATTAACTCTAAGTACAAAATTGAGGAAAATTGGTAAAGGGAAAATATTCTATGCTGTTCTGACTGCTACATGGACAGGAAAGTAACCTCAGCTTGAGGTAAATAAAATTAAAACGCCTTACATTACAAAAGCACACTGTTCCATAACACTGGGTATAATATGCAATAATGAGCTAAAAATATATTTAGCAGTTCATTCTTGCTATATTCTTTGATGATTTTAAATTTGGAAAGTGCTTTTAAAATTATTATTAAAAACCGTGCAATGTAATTTACATTTAGATAGGATACCAAACAGGTTTTTATAAATTGTTGATTAAAATTTAACATAGCCAGAATTGGTTTACAAAGTTCATGGACTACATGAAAGGATTCTTTAAATATGTATTAAATTTGATGTAACAGCATAGAGGGAAAAACAATTTTAAAGAAAATGGTTATATATAATTATGAAGTAAATTGTATATCTCATGTAACTAAACAGCATATCACCATGGTAATCCACTATGCCATTACTCTAATTCTTCAGGAAAGTTAAAACAGAAAAACATTTTATAATCTTTCCATCAGTGTTAATGAAAATTAACCTTGCTAATTCTTTAAGATTTTAAATGAGTTCTAAAAATATAAATTTCATGATGAGTCATAAAAATAAAGAATAAATTAAAAAAATTTCATTCAATTACATGTAAGCAATAATAGGAAAACATTCCTTATGAGTAAATTATATGGATAATTTACTGTTTTTATAAAAATCTAAAGAAAAGTTATTTAAAAGTCACTGGTTTTGTACACAATAATACACCATTATATGTAGGCATTGAATTTTCATTAACCATGTTATCCATATTAAAGGACATCTAGCTTAATTCCATTTCTAATTTATTATCAAAAGAATTGAAATTAACATAATTCACCTAGTATTCCTGTAGTAGAGTACAGAAACTTTTGAGTATATGCTTAGGGAGTAGGAGCTAGGCATATGATGATCATATTTTTAACTTTTAGAGAAAACATAGTGACTATATTAATTTACATTACCATCATCAGTGGATAAGTATTTATCTTTCTCCTATTCTCATCAGTACCTTCTCTATATCTTTGTCAGCAAGACTTTAAAATTTAATATACCCAGTAAACTTGAATTATATATATATATATATATATATATATAATTCAATAGGAATTAGGAATAGAAATATAATAATTTCTCTAAAAATAAACTTACCAAATTGAAATACATTTCTTTGTCTTTATTTATTTTGTCTCCAAGAATTAATTCAAAGACTATATGATGAATACGATTTGCCATGTTGAACTCATTACTCTTATAATTACAAGTAATTATTTTATCAACTAATATTTTATTAAATTGATTGGCTATCTTATGGAAAATGCAATGATAATTGTGTTTGGTATGCTTTACATAATAGTGCAATCTTCCTGTGCTCACACTCTTGTTTATAAATACTCATTATGAATAACATATAATTAAATGTGTTGTAATCATCCTAAATAAAAATTCTGAATAATAAATGATAATAGCATGTAATTATTAATTATTTTTGAAACTATAAAAATAGTTTATGTTGCACTAGAATAATGTATAATGTGATTGAGTATCTCTGATTATGGCATAAAAACTTTGTGATATGAAAATTATTCTAAGCCTTCAATATGAATAAAAGCTAAAATGGTAAAAAAAAATTCTGACTGTCTCTTGTATTTAAAAAGAGACCAACTTATTTTCTTCCATATTTTGCACATCGCAATTCTGGTCATATTTGATACTCTTTAAAGCATAGGTTGTTATTCCTGCTTCTTAGAATGCTTGGGTTGTTGCTGTCTTATTTCCTCAACATTCTTTTTTGGGGGGGAAGACAGCATTTAATTAAATACTGACATCATATCTATAGCCTAGCAATATCAGTTGATCACTTCAAATATAATTATTTGCTCTCTTTTGATAAAATATGACATTGGAAGATATCATGAGACTATAGATTGAATAACTTAAGTATTTAAAAATTCACTGTATACTCAACATACATAAAATGATAACAAGTTATAGAAATGATGAACAATAGCAATTGTCTAAGAATAAAATAATATAGAAAAGATGTCATTTATAGTGTTTATAATGTGTTAAAATATAGTTTCCTAAATATTTCATTAGTAATGTTAAGTTAAAAAATGTATAAGCGGCTGAGCAATTTTACTGTATCTTTTTTATAAATTTATTATATTAATGTCAGTTATCCATAGAGTTAATAATATAAAACAATCACACATTTATGAAATTACTACTGCTGCTATCTTCTTGCACATATTTTACTATTTTTTTTTGATGTAAGGAAATCACAATAAATGTGTCCATCACTGTGAAAAGATGGTGATGATAGATTGATTTTTAAATTTTAATTTAATTTACATTTTTAAAAATTATTCACTTTTCATCCTGCTCACCAGCCCCCTCTTGGTCACGGCTCTCACAATCCTCTCCTCCTCCCCACCTCTGCTTCTCTTGTGAGAGGGTTAAGGGCTCCCTGGTTATCCACCTATCCTGGCATATCAAGTCTCTCCAAGACCATGCATAGCCTCTCCCACTGAGATCAGAGAAGGCAGCCCAGCTACAAGAACCTATACAGTAAATAGCTTTTTGAGATAGCCCCTGTTAGAGTTCTCCAGGACCCACATAAAGAGCAAGCTGCACAACTGCTCTATATGTGTGTGGAGGCCTAGGTCCAACTGGTTTATGTTCTTTGGTTTGTGATTCAGTCTCTGAGAGCTGTAAATGTCCAGAATAGTAGACTGTCTTGGTCTTTCTGTGGAGTTCCTAACCCCTCAGGGGCTGCAGTCCATCCTCTATTCTTCCATTTTCTCAGTCTCTGCTCTATCCCCAGTTCCTGCATTTCTTGTAGACAAGATAAATTTTGTGTTGAAATTTTCATAGATGGGATGGTGTCCCTATTACTACACTAGGGATCCTGCCTGAATACAGGAGGTTGCTCTCCAGGTTTCATATCTCAAATTCTGTGATTCACATCCCCATTGACTCATGGATGTTTCCCTTATCCTAGATTTCTGTTTCATCCTGGACAATTCCTCTACCCATAGCTCCTGTCAGTTGCAGATTTCCATTCAACCTCATAGCCATTTGGACATTCTAGCTGTCCCTCCTCACATCTGGTCCTGAACCCTTCATTCCCCTCTCCCTCTTCTCCCCAACTATGTTTTCCCCCTCCATATTTCTGTGAGGAAATTAATAATCATTAAACTTAAGTATTTTTTTATTATCTTCAAAAGTATACTTTCATGATATATGTTACACCTAGACTTATTTGCATTACTATAAGCCTTTTGTTATATAATATATTTAACATGTTCTTTAGCTAAGGCATATAAATTATTTTTAAGATATTATATTTTAGAGATAAGCATTTGTTAATAAATCTTAACCATTTTAGAATAAATCCTGAGTCATTCTTACCAGATATAATAGATAGATAAAGCACATTTTGTCAAAATCAAAGGAATATATTCTTAGTAATATTGAGAAACCTTTCAGATTATCACTTTCTTGGTTGTATTTTCTTGAATGTGAATAGAATGTGTTTGCTTCATTTTTTTTCTATTGATTTCAGATGTGCTCTTAAGTTGCTAGCATAAGATCTCCCTAATTTCTTTATGAAAGCCCTTAATGCTATACTTTTAGTCTTAGCACCATTAAGTTCCACAAATTTGAGTATGTTAGGCATTCATTTTCCTTCAGCTACAGAAAATCTTAACTTTCTTTATTTCTGCATTGATCCAGTTATCATTCAACAGAGTGTTGTTCAGTTTCCATGAGTCTATAGGCTTTCGTTGTTTCTGTTGTTGAAAACCAGCTTTAAATCACAATGCTCTGATACAGGTAGCTATATGAATTTTCTTATATTTGTTGAAACTTGCTTTGTGTTTGAGTAGGTGGTCAATTTGGAGAGAGTTCAACGAAGTGCTGAGAAAAAAATATTCTTTTATGTTTGGTTAAAATGTTCTGTTCATTATGCTCATTTGGTGAAAAAAGAAATTGAAGAAAATATCAGAAAATAGAAAGATGTAAGGTCATGTATTGCTAGGATTAATATAGTAAAAGGAACCATCTTATCAAAATCAATCTACAGATTCAACATAATTCCTTAAAAATTTCAACATGGTTTTTATAGATTTTCAAAGACCAACATCCAACTTCATATGGGAAAACAGAAACCCAGAATAGCATAAATCACTCAAGTTCTAGAAGGTCATTATCCCTGATTTCAAATCTATAGTAATAAAAGCCCCATGGTGTTGACATAAAAATAGGCAGATTGATCAATGGATCTGCCCATTTCAGGAATACAATGGAAACCTAGTGAAATAATAACTTCCCAGAATCTATGAAAATGTTGCTAAGACCTCTAATAATTGGTGATAAAGAGCCTGAACTGGCTATCTCTTTTAACTAGGTAAGACGTCAGTAGAGGAATTAGGACACCAATTCAATCTCAAACCTTGGACCTTCAATTTTTCCCTGCCTACAAGATGTGCTGTCCTAAAGGTGGACCAGAAATTATGGGAGTGGAAAACCAATAATTGCTCTAGGATGAGACCAATACAAGGAGGGATAGGAAGTATTGTTGGAGCCAGATGGATCAACAACAGTACAAGAAAACTTATAGAATCAACTATGCTGGGCTCATAGTGGCTCATGGAGTATGAACCAACAATCATAGAGACTGCAATGGTCTTGATTCTATCCTTTGAATCTATATTAAGGTGTTTAGCTTGGTGTTCTTGTAGGACTTCTACCAGTGAGAGAGGGCCTGTCTCTGAATCTTCTACTTGTTTGGGGGATGCCATTATGAGGATAAGTTTAATAATTTATTAGTAATTATATTGGTATACTAAAATGACAACAGTAGAGTCTCCTTCTTGATCCACAATATCTCTAACCCTGAGTGGTTTGGCTATGTTTCTGGTACCAGACATGACTTTATTCTATTTATTGAGCCATAAATCCAGTTAAACAGCTGTTGTGTACCATCATGATACAACTATATCTATTGTAGTTTAGTCAAATTTCTTTTTGATGGCTATTGTAGAGGTTCATGGGTGTCTCAGGTAGATAGGACTGTTGGTAACTTATCTCCCTTGGTAGCTTGCAGAGTACCTTCAGGTAGCTATAGGGAGGAGACTTTCAGGTTAGAGCTGCATCAAATTGTTCAAGTCCTGTGTCCAAAACTGCATGGTGTATTCAACATTAGGGCCTAACCTGCAGCCTCTGAAAGGTAACTAAGGGAATAGAAATAACCTTTATTGCTTGGTCCCTTGTATTCCCCTGAAAACTCAAACAGAGGTTTCTTACACTCACATGACTCTTTTCCATTCTGTGTTTGGATTTTCCTCCAGACAGTTTTAATTTGGCCAGCATTTCTGCAGGACTTGTAGGACTTAGAGAGAGGACACAGGCTTGATCATTTATATTGTTGGTATTCTTGCAATGGTATATACAAAATCATCTTTTGTTAGTTCTGAGCCTAATGTTAACAGAGTAGGTTGAGCCAGAAGAGAAGGTGTATAGCTTGGTTTGAACTAACAGTTTGAAATGGCTTGAGTAGAACAAATTTAGCAGGACAGAGGAGATTATTTGGGAATGTCAGACAAGATTCTAGTCTAAACCTGAAGAGTTGGGGTAGATCTGGCTGGCTATTGGATGGTAAACAGATCTACCACCACACAGAACTGGAAGGGTTCTGTGTATCGGTAGATGGGTAGACACTGTCTTGATAAAATCTAGAAGTGGTTTATGGGGTTGTTTATCATTTATCCCCTGCATTGGAATGCCAGAGTAGGTTAGGATATGTGTGTGATACCTGGCTAGATCTGGAAGGTACTTGAGAAGGCATAAGAGGTGCAGTTAAGATAGAATTACTCTGATAGACATGGAGGTGGAAGTCGAATGTCTGTCTTACTGGGGTTGTTGAAAGAGGCACAGAAGGATCTTGTAAGTGGTCACTAATGTAGACCCTGGTCTGCCTAACACTTTCCTCTAAAATTACATGCTTTCTATTTAAACTAAAAATCTCAAATTAAGTTTAATTTCTGGATCTGCAGAAACAGAAACACATTTATTTTCTTTTCTAGTAAAACAAATTTGAAATAAACCTTACATAAAAATAGTCACTTATTTTTTATTAAGAGAACATCACCTCCCTAGACATATTTATGTTCCTTTTCATTTTTTAGGACTTCCAAAGACATTCAACAAAGTTTCACTGTATAAACATATGCTCTCTTATATATCTCATGAACAGAGAAATACGGTTTTAAACTCCTAATTCTTGGATCCATCCCATATATAGTCACCAAACTCAGACACTATTGTGGATGCCAGCAATTGCTTGCTGAGAGGAACCTGATATAGCTTTCTCCTGAGAAGCTCTGCCAGTGCCTGACACATACAGAGGATGTATGCTCTCAGAAAACCATTGCATTGACCACAATGTCCCCAATGGAAGAGCTAAAGAAAGGAGTTAAGGAGATGAGGAAGCATACAGCCCCATAGGAAAAACAATGATGTAAACCAACCAGTGCCCCCAGAGCACCCAGGAAGTAAACCACCAACCAAAGAGTACACGTGGAGGGATCCATGTCTCCAGGTACATATGTAGCAGAGGATGGCCTTCTTGGACATCAATGGGAGGAGAGGCCCTTGGTCCTGTGAAGGTTTCATGCTCCAGTGTAGGGGAATGCCAGGACAGGGAAGCAGGAGTGAGTAGATTGGTGAGTAGGGGGAGGGAGGATGAGAAACCGGGGGGGGGGGTTGGAGGAGAAACCAGGAAAGAGGACAACATCTGAAATGTAAATAAAGAAAAGATCTAATAAAAATATGTAACTAAATAATTTTAATATTTCTTAACTCTCATTTACATAATGTTAAAATTTTGTGTTAAATATTTTTAACCTGAAGATGATTTTTATTCCCAGAATTTCTTAACAAGATTTCTTGCCTTAAATTATCATTTTTTAATTCTAACAAAAACATGATAATGGTTTGTATTTGTACAGTAACTTCATTTATGCTGATACAGTTCTGGGAATAAAGATTTAAGAGTCTGACTCCAGTATCTGTAAAGAAGGCTATGGCCAAGTGAATTAAATATCTAAACTATCTAGATGTCCCAAAGCAAATAACAAAAGTAATAGTAATGAAATGTATAACACTCTACATGAAAAAATAAACAAATCCTAAATTTAAACCTGTAAATACCTGCCATCTACTTCAAACATTTATATGCCTATCCTTTCTTCAGTTTACTCTTCAAATGCTTTAAGTCTAAAAACACAGTATGATATCTAAAGATAATATTAGTTGTTACATTAGAAGAACAGATTTTGGGTACATAAACCTTAGAGAAAGAACCACCCTTCTGTTCCAATCCAGATACTGTTTTAGATGCAGACCTGGACTTTGTCAAAAAAAAAAAATATGGGCAACAACCACAAAAAAAAATTGAGTATTGGTGGAGTATTTATTTATTTTTTAATAAAGCTCATACCATGGCTTTATTAAAATAGGAGTTAGAACTTTTGTCCTTATACATAAAGACAAATCTAGTCTTTACCACTTCTTGGGGAGACTTATTATTCTAAGTAATAGATACCACTACAGAAAACCACAACTAGTCAAACTACAGAGTTGTGGGACACTCTGTATATATTGTAGTAGAGCTTGTGGAATGTGTCAGAACAATAGGATGAAAGAATTTCTGTGAGATTGTACCTCTGGTAATTTTAGAAGGTAAGCCATAAAGTTTCACCAGTAAGACTGTTTACACAAATAATAACTGAACACAGATAATATCAATAGATATACCAAAATTGTCTGTGGAAACCTACAAGGCTAACCCTACAGAAAGAATCATAGATATCTAAGGAATGCTGAGAATATCAGAAATAATCTTTTCTAATTAAGATCACACCACTTGGTTGTACAATATCAAACCCTCAACCTTGAAAACTTTTATTTGAGCAATACTGATTATACAGACCAAGCAGATTATATGTAATAGTATATCATCATATAAGTTTATATAAAAAGAGGCCATAAATTTGAAGTGCAACAAAAAGGCTATATGAACAGGGTTTGAAGAAGAAAAGGAAGAAATGTTACAATTATCATCACAAATTTAGGCTCCTGACTGTAAGCACACCATAGCTTTAGTAATAGTATCAGGCCTTGGAGTCTCCCCTTGACCTGGATTCCAATTTGGGCCAGTCACTGAACCTCCTTTCCCTTAGTCCTTTCTCCATTTTTGTGCCTGCAATTCTTTTAGACAGGAATAATTCTGAGTCAGACTTTTTGACTGTGGGATAGCAACCCCATCCCTCCAGCTGATGCCCTATCTTTCTACTGGAGATGGACTCTACAATTTCCCTCTCCCCACTTTAAAGCATATCATTAAATGTCCCTCCCTTTGAGTCTTAAGCATCTCTCACCTCCCAAGGTCACTGGTACATTCTAAAGGATCTCCCTACATCTTACCTCTCAAGGTTGACTGTTTCCATTCTTTCTGCTGGCTTTCAGGGCTGTACTCCTGTTTCCCTCCCTAATACCTAATCATGTTCCCATTTTGCCTCCCTGTACCTTCTCCCACCTACATCCCTGACTCATTCTGCTCCCACTACCTCTGTAATTGCTTTCTTCTCCCTCCCAAGTGGGCTTGAGGAATCCTCAATTGGTCCTTACCGATTGATAGCCTTCTTGAATTCTGTGGATTGTATCATTGGTATTATGTACTTTTTTTTTAAGCTAATATCCACTTATTAAGTGAGTATATACCATACCTCCAAGAGGCCCAATAAGCGGTTGAAAGAGTCACATGTAGATATTTATATCCAATGAATGGAATGAAGTCGGGGACCCTTATGGTTGAATTAGGGAAAGAGTGGAAGAAGTTGAGGAGGAGTACAACCTGTAGGAAGACCAGCAGTCTCTCAGACACCAAGCCACTGATCAAGCAGCATACACTAGCTGATATGAGGCCCTGACACATATATACCAGAGGACTGCCTGGTCTGGCCTTAGTGAGAGAAGATGAGAGAAGACATAACTAACATTTAAAAGACTTGAGGTTTCAGCAGTGGAGAGTTGTGGTTGGGTGGAGGTGGGGATGGGGGACATTATCTTGGAAATGAGGGAGGAGGAGAAAGAAAAAAGATTAAATTTAAAAAGTAACCTCAAATTTATATAAAAAAAATTACAGAGACGTATATAGAAAAACTTTCTTTAAATTTTGAAGTGCAGACAGGAGCCTAGGAGATACCTGGGAAGGGAGCTTTTCTGCTTCCATCTGCCCTGAGCTGGTCCTCTGCTACAGGGCTTTATACCCAAATAGCTCTGGGAGAGAGCAAGCCTCTCAGGAGTGCAAACAAACCTGTAAGTGAACATAAGACCACCACTGCTGTTCAGGGAAGCCAGACCGGAACCCTCAGGTCACAGGAACCAAGGGGCAGCCTGGGTAAGGCATCTTCTGGTTTCTGTCTGCACCCAGAGCTGATCCTGTGCCACAGAGCTACATATACCAATACCACCAGGAGAAAGCTGGTCTCCCAGGAGTGCCTACACACCTGAGAGCAAAGGTAAGACCATCACTTCTCTTCAAATTACTGGCCCAAGAGGGACTCTCCAAAAGCCACCAGGACACAAGAACCAAGGATCAGCTGGTTTCTGTCTGTATCCCAGAGCTGGTGCTGTATCACAACTCTCCATACCTAAATTCCTCCTAGAGAGAAGTGGTTTCTTAGGAGTACTTACACACAGGCTTGCAGGACAGACAAGCCAAAGTCAGAGACAGCAATATCAGCTAACACCAGATATAACCAGATGAAGAAAGGCAAGTGAAAGAACATAAGCAACAGAAATCAAGACTACTTGGCATCATCCAAACCCAGTTCTCCCACCACAGTAAGCCCTGGTTACCCCAACACACCAGAAAAGCAAGACTGATTTAAAGTCACATCTTATGATGATAATAGAAGACTTTAAGAAGAACGTGAATAACTCCCTGAAAGAAATACAAGCGAAAACAGGGAAACATGTAGAGGACCATAAAGACACAAAAAAAACCCTTAAAGAATTTCAGAAAAACACAACCAAACAGGAGAAGGAAATGAACAAAACCATCCAGGATCTAAAAATGGAAATAGAAAAATGAAAAAAATCACAAAGAGAGACAACACTGGAGAAACAAAACCTAGGTAAGAGATCAGGAGACATACATGCAAGCATCCCCAACAGAATGCAAGAGATAGAAGAGAGAATCTCAGGTACAAAGGAAAACATTGAAACAACATTCAAGGAAAATGGAAAATGCAACAAGCTCCTAACCCAAAACATCCAGAAAATCCAGGACACATTGAGAACAACAAACCTAAGTATAATAAATATAGAAGAGAGTGAAAATTCTCAACTTAATGGGCCAGTAAATATCTTCAACAAAATTATAGAAGAAAACTTTCCTAACCTAAAGAAAGAGATGCCAATGAAAATAAAAGAAGCCTATAGAACTCCAAATAGATTGGACCAGAAAAGAAATTCCTCCTCCCATCATATAATAATCAAAACACCAAATGCATTAACCAAAGAAAGAATATTAAAAGCAGTAAGAGAAAAAGGTCAAGTAACCTATAAAGTCAGACTTATCCGAATTACACCAGAATTTTCACCAGAGACAACGAAAGCTAGAAGATCCCAGGCAGATATCTCACAGACCCTAAGAGAAAACAAATGCCAGCTCATATCTCCTAAAGAAATAGAAACAGTCATTAATAGTCTCCCAACGAAAAAAATGCTCAGGACCAGATGGTTTAGTGCAGACTTCTAGCAGACCTTCAAAGAAGATCTAATACAAATACTCTTCAAACTATTCCACAAAATAGAAACAAAAGATACTCTACCCAATTTGTTCTATGAAGCCACAATTACTCTGATACCTACACCATAGGTAGGTATCTGATACCTACACAAAGACCCAACACAGAAAGAGAACATCAGACTAATTCCCCTTATGAATATGGATGCAAAAATAAAATTATCACAAACTGATTCCAAGAACACATCAAAATGATCATTCAACCCTATCAAGTAGGCCCCATCCCTAGGATGCAGGGATGGTTCAACATACGGAAATCCATCAATGTAATTAACTATATAAAGAAACTCAAAGAAAAAAATCACATGATCATCTCGTTAGATACTGAATAAGCACTTAATAAAATTCAACACTCTTTCATGTTAAAAGTCTTGGAAGGTTGAGAAATTCAAAACCTCTACCTAAACATAGTAAAAGCCAAATACAGCAGAGCAGTAGTCAACATCAAACTAACTTAAGAGAACTTGAAGCAATCCAACTAAAACCAGGTAAGAGAAATGGCTGCCCATTCATTATAGTACTTGAAGTTCTAGCTATAGCAATTAGACAACAAAAGGAGGGTCAAAGGAATGCAAATTGAAAAGGAAGAAGTCCAACTATCACTATTTGCAGATGATATGCTAGTATACATAACTGACCCCCAAAAATCCACCAGAGAACTCCTACAGCTGATAAACAACTTCAACAAAGTGGCTGGACATAAAATTAACTCAAACAAATCAGTAGCCTTCCTATACTCAAAGGATAAACAAGCTGAGACAGAAATTAGGAAAATAACACCCTTCTTAATAGTCACAAACATTATAAAATATCTTAGTGTGACTTTAAGAAAACAAATGAAAGATCTGTATGACAAGAACTTCAAGACTCTGAAGAAAGAAACTGAAGAAGACCTCAGAAGATGGAAACATTTCCCATGCCCATGGATTGGCAAGATTAATATAGTAAAAATGGCCATCTTCCCCCAAACAATATATAGTCTCAGTGAAATCCCCTCAGAATTCCAACTTAATTCATCACAAAGTTAGAAAAAGCAATCCTCGAATTCATCTGGAATAACAAAAAAAAACACAGGATAGCAAAAACTATACTCAACAGTAAAATAATTTCTGGGGGAATCAGTATCCCTGACCTCAGCCTGTACTACTGTGCAATAGTGATAAAAACTACATTGTATTGGTACAATGACAGGCAGGTAATCAATGGAATAGAATTGAAGACCCAGAAATGAATCCACACACCTATGGTCACTTGATCTTTGACACAGGAGCTAAAACAATCCAGTGGAAAAAAGACAGAACTTTCAACAAACAGTGCTAGTTCAACTAGAAGTTAGTGTGCAGAAGAATGCAAATTCATCCATTCTTACCTCCTTGTACAAAGCTCAAGTCCAAGTAAATCAAGGACCTCCACATCAAAGCAGATACACTGAGACTAATAGAAAAGAATCAAGAGCCTAAACCTCATTGGCACAGGAGAAAATTTCCTGAACAGAACTCCAACAGCTTATGCTCTAAGATCAAGAATTGACAAATGGGACCTCATAAAATTACAAAGCTTCTGTAAGGAAAATGTCACTGTCAATAGGACAAAATGCCAACAGATTGGGCAAATATGTTTAACAATCCTAAATCAGAAAGAGGACTAATATCCAATATATATAAAGAACTCAAGAAGTTAGGCTCCAGAGAATCAAATAACTATTAAAAATGGGGTACAGAGCTAAACAAATATTGAATGGCCGAGAAGCACTTAAAGAAATGTTCAACATCTTTAGTCATCAAGGAAATGAAAATCAAAACAGCCCTGAGACTCTACCTTGCACCAGTCAGAATAGATAAGATAAAAAACTCAGGTGACAGGGCTGGCAAGGATGTGGAGAAAGAGGAACACTCTTTCATTGCTGGTGGGATTGCAAGCTGGTACATCCACTCTGGAAATCAGTTTGGTGGTTCCTTAGAAAATTGGACATAGTACAACCAGAGGACCCAGCTCTACCACTCCTTAATCTATACCCAGAAGATACTCCAGCATGTAATATGGACAACATGCTCCACTATGTTCATAGCAGCCTTATTTATAATAGCCAGAAACTGGAAACAACCCAGATGTCCCTCAACAGAGTAATGGATACAGAAAATGTGGTACATTTGTGCAATGGAATACCCATGGGAGGAGATTCAGAGACCAAAATGTGGAGCAGAGACTGAAGGAAAGACCATCCAGAGACTGTCCCACCTGGTGATCCATCAAATATACAGTAACCAAACCCAGACACTATTGTGGATACCAACAAGTGCTTGCTGACAGGAGCCTGATATAGCTGTCTCCTGAAAGGCTCTGCCAGAGGCTGACAAATACAGAGGTGCATGCTCTCAGGCAACCATTGGACTGAGCACAGGGTTCCCAATGGAGGAGCTAGAGAAAGGTCCAAAGGAGCTGAAGGAGTTTGCAGTCCAATAGGAGGATCAACAATATGAACCAACCAGTACCCTTAGATTTCCCAGGGACTAAACCACCAACCAAAGAGTACACATGGTGGGACTCATGCCTCCAGGATCATATGTAGCAGAGGACGACCTTGTTAAACATCAATGGGAGGAAAGTCTCTTGGTCCTGACAAGGCTCAGTGCTGCAGTGTAGGGGAATGCCAGGACAGGGAAGCAGGAGTGGGTAGGTTTGTGATCAGGGTGTGGAGGGATGAGATAGGAGGTTTTCAGAGGAGAAACCAGGAAAGGGGATAACATTTGAAGTGTAAATAAAGAAAATATCTAATAAAAAATTGAAATATGCTTGTGATTATGTCTTATATATATAATAATGATTATATACATGAAATATATACTAAGGATATGTATGTATGTATACATATATATTTGGATTTTATATTGTATAGTAAAGATATCATTATATATAAAAATGTGTTTCTGTTTTAAAGATCAAAATTAAAAACTATTTTGGTTACTATTTTAAAACGATCAATAGAAAAGTAACTTTTGTATATAATGTTGGTTTAATAGCATGGATAATTTATGAAAAGGAAGAAGATAGCTGCAATTATCTGTGGTGGTGCATGTTTCTTTGCAGTGAGAAAAAATAACTGCTATAAATTTTATACCATTTTTACATTAATTTAAACTGTTAATTAGATCATTTTTTCCAAAGCAATGATCAATAAAAATACATAATTTCAAAGGCACAACTTTTAATAAAAATGAAAATTAAGATACTTTAAATTTCATTTTATGTTTTCTTGTAATAAAGTTTTGTTTTGGAAATGTTTTGATTCTCTAGAGGGCAATAGCATTTTCGAAAGTGAATTAAGAACAAATGATCTCAATAACTTGCTTTATTATCAGGATAAAATATATTTTATTTCAAACATCCTTTAAATTTAAATATATCATATTCTTCTTCTCCCACAAGTCCTTCCAGATGCTCTCTCTGCCTACTTACCCCACTTTATGTTTTTTTTTTATCAAAAAAAAAAAAAAAAAAAAAAAAAAAAAAAAAAAAAAAAAAAACAAAAACAGTACAAAACCAGCCCTTCAAAAACTTAAAAAATGAAATAAAATAACACACAAAAACTAATAGAAAAACTAATCACTAAACTGTAACCAAATAAGTGAATACATCCTATTGTAAGGTAACTTTTATCCACTAGATGTAATTGTCACCTTGCAGGCTTACTGTGGAATAAGGTCACACTTGCTAGTTCTTCCTGAACTCTTGTTAGCTACTTCAACTCAGCTATTTTGGTTCACTCATCCTCTTTAAATTGACTGATTCAAACTGGCTTCTTCTGGGTTCTTACTTAATTGCACAACTTAACTGCAAACTGCCTCTGAATTCCGTGACTTGAACTGTACTGACTACATCAACTAAACAGAACTGAAGGGAACTACAAAAACTGAACTTAACTCAACTGCATTCAACTGAACTGTCATGACTCATGACTCACTATGCTCTGCTCTTCCATAGCCTCTCTTCCCTGTCTGTTATTTTGAGAGTTGGAAGTATTGTTTCTCTGACTCATTCTGTTAAATCTTTATCTGATTCATCACTTCCTTTCCCTCTCAATTAGAAGTGATTTTTAGCCAGACAGTGGTGGAGCATGCCTTTAGTCTTAGCACTTGGGAGGTAGAGGCAGGCAGATTTCTGAGTTCAAGGGTAGCCTGGTCAGAGTGAGTTCCAGGACAGTCAAGGCATACTCTGACAGAGAAACTCTGTCTCAAAAAACGAAAAAAAAAAAAGTGGTTCCTGGATTAAAATCCTCTATGTCTTCTCCCTTTCTGTTTAAAAAAAAATAAAATAAAAATTAAAAAGAATGTATACAGTTTAACTTTTTACAACAGAAACAATAAACAACCTCAAAAATTTCACATATCCTTCATAACTATAACTCTGATCATTTGTCCTTCAGACAAGGTCCGTTTCAGCAACCTGATCATTTGTCCTTCAGAAAATGTCTGTTTCAGCACTAAGAATTTCCTGTTTGATAGTCTGATGAATTATCTGCTCGTTTTCAGCCAGTTTGTTGAGCTATTCCCATGTGGGGGTAGAGGGGGGATGGAGGTTTGTGGGCATGGAAATAAGTATCTTTGTCATTCTTATTGCTGTGTTTCTGTGTCTTTCCCTTCTTCAAGTTGTGCCTCTCATGTGGAAGCTTCTGTTATACAGATAGGATCTTTATCCATTTTTATGAACCCCAGTGTATTTCCTTACCTGTGGAAATATAAACAAAACCTTCTCCCCAACATAACACATTCTTTGAGTTCCATTTGAGTGATCACATCTTGGGTTTAGACTCCATCTTAGAGAACTTGACCTAAGGTTGAACTTGAGTCTACTAACAAGCCAGTTGGCACCTATCACCAATTTCCAAGTTACTCCCCAACAAGCCAGCATCTAAAACCAGTTTCCAGGTTACTACCCAATAAGCTGTGCCCTGGCACTAGTTTCTAAGATACAAGCCTGCCCCTGGCACTCCACTTCCTAACAACCACCAATCAGGAGGAAAGCAGAGGTTAATTTTATGGTTTGGCTCCCTGAACCAGCCAATTATGTTATATATCTACAATGGTACTCCAATCTGATATGTTCCAGAATAGAAACCCATTCGCTTGCTTACCATGTTCTATAAAACCTTATCTCCCTGAGAACTGAAGGCTTCACCCTCCTGTTCTGCTGCATCAGAGATGGTTGTGTGGTCTAAGCTGGAGATTCAAATAAGTGACCCTAGTGGATTGACATCAGAGTTGAGCCCTTTGTTGTCGTTTGGGGTTTGCAGATGAAGCATATCACATTCTGATGTTGAAACATCTTCAAAGTATGTAGGTTGATATAATTCAGCAGTTTTTACTACAATCCAGTGTCTTTTAGTTAATTGTATTCCCCCTTTGTTTATCAAAGTAAAAGTAGGCCTTTATGAATCCAGACATAAACTAACCACTTAGGCACTCACATTCCATGCACAGTTCTACTCCAGCAAGTTGGTCTTCTCAACCATTTAAACAATGAAATAATCAAGCTATATTAAATGAGATGTCAATATGCAGTGTCTCCAGTACCTAGTTCAGTTTTTGCTATTTGTTCTGTGAATTGCTGATAGGAAATGGTTGGTTTTTTTTTTCCTGGTACATGCTAACCCACTTAGGTAGTTTCTAATTGGTAAGGTATTACCTTGAATATCTCCTGTTGATTTGCATTCATTATTCTAATGCCTACCCTTACCACAGCTTCCACAAATCCCAGGAGTTTGAGGTATTCTAAAGAAGTATATAGAAATGCCTTTTCTGCATTCACTTTTCAAATGACCCCATCTCCTGCAGTAAAAATAAAATGGGCTTTTAATATCTAGGATGATAGGCCATTGCTTGTCATGTTACATAGTCATTAATGGTTATTACTTCTCCAATTACATAGTCATTAAGGTCCATATCAACAGTAATTCTAGTCCATTCATCCATGGGTGCTTATCAAGTTTTTAAAGGTCTAAGAACATTTTTTTATTCTCTGCATTTGCACTATTGAAAAGTATAATTTCAATTGGTACATTGATTACGTCTAGATTTGATATTGCTTTGTTTATAACAGATGTTATTCTATGTATGAATTCAGCAAAAAAACTCTCTTTAGGTCTTTGCATAACCTTTGGGAATGACAGACTCTTTTCCTTGTTCCTCCACCCTATCCCAGGCTCTCTAGACTAGTGAATTACATTGTATAATAATAAAGTCATTAAATCACATCTGTTGTCTTAAATCAAGAAATTGACATTCATGTAACAAGTGGTCTTTCATAGTATTAACACCTTTAGACATATCTAAACTTTCCATAATTGTAGCCTTTTCCTGCTATCATGTCAGCCACAGTAATTGAGAACCAGCTTTTAGTACAGGTGCTGCTGAATCCTTCCAGTCCTAGAGGATAAGCCTGCTTTTGGTAGCCCAGGTATTTAATATTTGTCTCACAAGTGTGAGTACATTCCTTAAGTTACTATTGATTCTTTAAAGTGTTTAAGATACTGCATTTTAATAGGATTCCTGACTAGTTGTTCATTTTGCCAATTTTCACCATTTTCTAGCATTTGTTCCTAGGTAACTTGAAAAGCCAGTGGGGGGATGGTACCTTTCCTTAGTTTCATTAAGAGGTGGTACCATTGATTCAAGGGGTGTCTACCTTGCTCTATAATTTCATTAGGTACCATATATTCACAATTAAGTATTTCCTGGTCTCCTTTATCCTCTGTCTTATGTTTCTCACCACTTTGTACTTTCATAGCCAATTTTCCTTGTTACATAGCTATTTTTTTCTGCCTTTTGAGAGGGAATATATAAAAAATGCAAATGAAAGTAGGGAGGGGTTTAGTCCAGTGATTACAATTACACTGATTATAATTGACTGCTGCAATGCTTTTCTTTTCAAGTAACATTTATATCCTGTGAATTTCTATCCTTTAAGTGTTTAGAAATGTAGCTCGCATTTTTTGATTCAAGAAAAATGTGATGGTTTGATTAGGTTTGGCTTCCATAGACTCTTTGTGTTTTAATGCTTTTTGAACAGGGGGTGACAATATTAGGAGGTGTGTCCTTTTTGCAATGTTTGTGGACTTGGAAGAAGTGTGTCACTGTGAGGGTAAACTTTGAGGTCTGTGTTCAGGCTTCACTCAATGCAGAGAAAAGCTTCTCCCTAGCTGGCTTCAGATCAAGATGTGGAACTCTCAGTTCTTTCTCCAGCACTGACTGCCTGAATACTGCCAGCCCCAATTAAATGTTGTCCTTTATAAGAGTACCCTTGGTCATGGTGTCTCTTCCCAGCAACAGAAACTTTAACTAAGACAAAAGTCTGTCTATAGAATTAAAATTGTCTTTTGGGGTGGCTTACTGTGATTTGCTGTCTCAGAGAGAGACTCCTGAGCCATTTCTTGCTCTGGGTCTGAGCGTCTTGCTATATCAAAGTTATTCTAGTCTCTCTGGGCACCCAGCCAAACTTGAAGAACTGTTTCTTCCTCAGGAGATATCCCAAGTGAATTTCTCCTCTCTAGATTTCTGTCAGATGTCCCCTATTTTCTGCAATGTTACTGAGCTTTGTTCTCCAGTTATGTTGGGCACCAGATGTAAAAATGTTTATGTATCAGGTGTAATTGTTGTCTTAGAGGCTTACTGCTCAATAAACTCATCCTTTCTAGCTTTTCTGAATTCTAACTGACTGATGCAATTCATCTGTTCAGACTCAAAACTCCTCTCCAAGCTGACAGATACAAACTGGCTTCTCTTTGTTTCTCTCCTTGAAAGAACTTCCTGAGTTCCATGAAAAGAAAGAATTGCACTAACTGCACTGATGGTGTAAAGTAAATGGAGCTGCCTGAATGCAACTGAACTCAACTGCATTCACCTGAAACTGCACCAAACTGCACTGAACTCAACTGAACTGCACTCACTGAACTGCCCTCCCCTCCTGTCATCACTCTTTGCTACACTTCCACAGTCATTCTTTTCTGTCTGTTCACATTGTAGTTGGGAAAACCCTATCTCAGACTCATTCTGTCAAGTTTTTTCTTGATTTGTCACTTTGTTTGACTTTCAATTAGAAGTCACTTTCAAGCATGATGGCTTCCTTCAATAAACTAATCTTACTTTCATTGTTTGGGATTAAAGGTGTATACTAAGGGGATATCTCTATTCTACCCAAATTATACTGTAATCTAGGGAATTCTGGCCAGATCATGTAGACCTACAAGGAATTTGGATGTGATCCCTTGACAGATGAGCCTTAGTACTGGATTAAAATTCCATTACAATACCATATTCATCATTCTAAGTTAAAGATAAATCACTCAGATGATTTCTGATTAATTAATTAATTAATTTTACACTCCATATTTTATCTAATCCCCCCTCCATAACTTCTCGCAACACTCCTGTCTCCACCTGGATAGCTCCATCCCTCATGCCTCCGACCTCTAAACTCCCTGGGGCTTCCAGTCTCTTGAGGGTTAGGTTCATCATGTCTGAATGAACACAGATCCATCTATTTGGTTTCAATTTCATGTTGCCATTTCTTAATGTTTGATTATTCCATGGTTTAAATGTACCCCTTTTTTTTCAGGAAAAGATCTATTCTTCCATTGAGGAACATTTAGTTTGTTTCAAGTTTCTGGCTATTACCAATGGAGCAGCAATTAACATGGTTGCATACGTGTTCTTGTGTGGATTGAAGCATCCTTTGGGTCTATGTCCAAGAGTGGTATAGGTTCATCTTGAGGTAGATTGATTCCCATAACTGCCTTACTGCTTTCCATAGAGGCTGTGGAAGTCTGAACTCCCATCAGAAATCTATGAGTGTTCCTCTTACCTCATATTCTCAGCTGTCACCAACTTTGTTGATCTTTATGATTATGACAGGTGTAAAATAGACACAATCTTGAATCAGATCATTGATCAGGCTTTATCCTTATTGAAGGAACAAAAAAAATGGTTTACTTCCTTCTTTCCTTTCTGCCTTCCTTCTTGTCTTTCCTTTCTTTCATTTCCATTTCTTCCTTCCATTCCTTTAAATTGAACAAGACCTTTGGAAATTATGTTGTTTTAACATGTTTTGATCATTTTTTAGCAACTTTATACCTGTATACAAAGTTTCTTGATTATATCCACCCCAAAATTATTCTTCCTGTAGCCATAAAATCTGGCCTTGTCACTGTCATACCCCCATCCATCATACCCTGTGGTAAATTATGTCACATAATTGCTGCCTTTTGACTGCAATTGTTGTCAGTGAAAAACTATGCTTTCTGTATCCAGAAGAGAACATCTCACCTTCCATCCTCAGTATTTTTTATTCTGCTTATATACTTTTTAACACTAATTAAGTATTTCTCTTAGAATTGTGGTGAGTTGCTCATATGCTCTAAAGAAATGTCTTTGATGTCCTGATCATCACCCAGGCTCTGCTTCCCTAATGTTCATCCCTTCAATTCACATTTGCCATTCTCTGCTACTATTCTTTCATTATTTCTAATATGTCTTCTCTCACCTGATGTTCATGATGATGATTCCTTTGTAGCTTCTAGTGTCTTTGAATTTCCAGTTTCCCCATTTTCCTACTCTTTTACCAAACTCTAGGAAGATCAGATAGCTCAATCTTTCTAAGCAATCAGTTTTGAAGTATGTTGTACCTATTATTTTAGTGTGATACTGAGAATAATATTAATTTAGATGGATTATTCTATTTATCACTGAAAATAGTTTTGTTTGCATCAAATATATTCTGATTACTGTTTCTTCCCCCAAAGCTCCTACATGATGTCCTTCACCAATTTGTATCCAAACCCTTTCTGTTTCTCCCTAGGAAAAAAAATACATAGAAAATATAATCATAAAATAAAATAAAATAAAAGCCAATAAACACATAAAAACTCAGAGACACACATATTCACAGACATGGAAATCCTATAAAAACACAAAACCTAAAGCCAGAATATTGATACAAAGAATCTTTCAGAAAAATAAAACATTTGTATCCCAAGTGAAATTTTGTTGGAGAAAACTGATTTTTTCATTTGTAAGTAGTAATCAACTAAATTTGAGTAGATTCATTTTTTTTTTTTTTTTTTTTTTTTGAGACAGGGTTTCTCTCTGTAGCCCCGGCTGTCCCGGTACTCACTCTGTAGACCAGGCTGGCCTCGAACTCGGAAATCCGCCTGCCTCTGCCTCCCAAGTGCTAGGATTAAAGGCGTGCGCCACCACCGCCCGGCGAGTAGATTCATTTTAAAATTTCTTTTTTGTACTTTTTAAAAATTTCTTGATTATAGTATTTCTAGCTAATATAAAATATAGATGTTGAATCGCTGGTAATCTTGTTTTTATAATTTTCATGCTTTAGAGAATGTTTGTAGAAATATTACATTACAATTTTAAATTTATTCCATTTTTACTTGTGTATTAACAGATATTCTGAAGATTATAGAAAAAAATTAAGTAACTGGATTTTATACAGGATCATATTTATCTTGATCTTTATCATGTTTACATTTATAAAATTTTTACAAAAAAATTGCAATCGCATTAGACAGGTTTAAACATTTAGGTAAATACAGACATACTGAAGCATTCATATAAAAAAGAAAATAAAGTTGGCTGGTAACAAGAGTAGAGTAGTAATAATATTCACCCTAACAATGCTGCTGCTGGAGTCTGTCACAGCAAAGGGCATAGTTTAAATTTTTAAGAATGTGGTAACATGGGTGTCATATGTATGGAAAGTAAAAAATATTTCAAAAGAAAGTTAGCACTGAGGTATGGACATCTTTTGGGTATATGCCTAGTAATATAAGCATATTTCTCTCTTTTTTAAAAAATTAGATATTTTATTTATTTATAATTCAAGAATAGAAGGAATAGTGTTCCTTCTATTTCAGTATGTGGACTAGTTTGAAGAATATTGGTATTAACTCTTCTTTGAATGTCTAATAGAACTCAGCACTAAATCCATATAGTCCTCGGCTTTTCTTGGTTGGAAGACTTTTAATGACTGTTGATATATCTTTAGGGGTTATGGGACTCTTTAGATGATTTGGTACCTGGTGCCTGTCTAATTGTCCATTTCATCCAGATTTTCCAGTTTTGTTGCGTATAGGCTTTTGTGGTAGGATCTGAGGATATTTTTTTTTTAATTTCTTTGGTTTCTGTTGTAGGTCTCCCTTTTCATTTCTGATTTTGTTTATTTGGACATTTTTTCTGTGCCCTCTGGTTATTCTGGCTAAGTGTTTATTTGTTGATTTTTCTCAAAGAACCTGGTCCTGGCTTTGTTGATTCTTTGTATAGTTCTTTTTGTTTCCACTTGGTTGATTTCAGCCCTGAATTTAAGTATTTACTGTCATCTACTCCTCTTGGGTGTATTTGCTTTTTTTTGTTCTAGAGCTTTCAGATATACTGTCAAGCTGTTAATGTGTGCTCTGTCTAGTTTCTTTTTGCAGGCACTCAGAGCTATGAGATTTCCTATTAGCACTGCTTTCGTTGTGTCCCATAAGTTTGGGTATTTGTGCCTTCATTTTCATTAAAATCTAAAATGTCTAATTTATTTCTTTATTTCTTCCCTGATGAAGTTATCAATGAGTACACAGTTGTCCAGCTTCCATGTGTATGTGGGCTTCCTGTTGTTTTTCTTGTTATTGAAGACCAGCCTTAGTCCATGGTGATCTGATAGGATACATGGGATTACTTCAACTTTCTTGTATCTGTTGAGGCCTGTTTTGTGACTGATTATATTATATGGTCAATTTTGTAGAAGGTACCATGAGGTGCTGAGAAGAAGGTATATTCTTTTGTTTTAGGATGAAATACTTTATAGCTAAGTGTTAAACTCACTTGGTTTGTAAACTCTGTTAGTTTCATTGTGTCTCTGTTTAGTTTCTGTTTCCATGATCTGTCCATTGATGAGAGTAGGGTGTTGAAGTCACTCACTATTATTGTGTGAGGTGCAACGTGTGCTGTGAACTTTGTAAAGTTTCTTTTATGTATGTTGGTGCCCTTACATTTCAAGCATAGGTATTCTGAACTGAGAGTTCATCTAGGTAGATTTTTCCTTTGATGAGTATATAGTGTCCATCCTTATCTTTTTCGATAACTTTTGATTGAAAGCTGATTTTATTTGATATTAGAATGGCTTCTCAAGTTTGGTTGTTGGTCCCATTTGTGTGGAAATTCTTTTCCAGCTTTCTACTCTGTCTTTGTCTGTCTTTGTTACTTAGGTGCATTTCCTGTATGCAGCAAAATGCTTGGTCCTATGTATGTATCCAGTCTGTTAGTCTATGTCTTTTTACTGGGGAATTGACTCCATTGATGTCAAAAGATATTAAGGATCAGTGACTTGCTTCCTGTTATTTTTGTTGTTAGAGGTACTATTATGTTTGTGTTGCTATTTTCTTTTGAGTTTGTTGAAAGAAGATTACTTTCTTGATTTTTCTAGGCTGTAGTTTCCCTTCTTATGTTGGAGTTTTCAATCAACTATCCTTTGTATGGCTGGATTTATGGAAAGATATTGTGTAAATTTGGTGTTTTCTTTAAATATTTTGATTTCTCCCTCTATGGTAACTGAGAGTTTTGCTGTGTATAATAGTCTGAGCTGCCATTTCTGTTCTCTTTGTGTCTGCATGACATTTGCCCAGGATCTTCTAGCTTTTAGAGTATCCGTTGAGAATTTTGTGTAATAGTACCTTTATATGTTGCTTGACATTTTTCTCTCATTGCTTTTAATATTCTTTCTTTGCTTTGTGCATTTGGTATTTTGATTACTATGTGATGGGAGGAATTTCTTTTCTGGTTCAATTTATTTGTAGTTCTGGAGGCATCTTGTATGTTTATGGACATCTCTTTTTTTAGGTTATGGAAGTTTTCTTCTATAATTTTTTTGAAGATATTTACTAGCCATTTGAATTGGAAATCTTTGCTCTTCTATACCTATTATACTTTAGACTATTCATTGTGTCCTGGATTTCCTGAATGTTTGGGGTTAGAACCTTTTTCCATTTTGCATTTTCTTTGATACTGTTGTGTCAATGTTTTCTAGGGTATCCTTTACACCTGAGATTCTCTCTTTTAAATCTTGTATTCTGTTGATGATGCTTGCATCTATAACACCTGATCTCTTTTCTAGGTTTTCTATCTTCAGGGTTGTCTCCCTTCGTGATTTCTTTACTGTTTTTATATCCATTTTTGGATCCTGGTTGGTGTTGTTCAATTCTTTCACGTGTTTGGTTGTTTTATCCTCTATTTCTTTAAGAGATATATGTGTTTCTTTTTTAAGGGTGTTCTACCTATTTACCTGTGTTCTTCCGTATTTGTTTAAGGGAATTATTTATGTGCTTCTTAAAGTCCTCTGTTGTAGTGTTAAAGGGAGTCCTGATTCTGTTTTTCCACTAGGCTTGGGCCTCTAAGAGTTTTGAGATGTGGGAGTTTTGACTGAACTTTCCCCATGTTGGTCCTGAGTAGGTGTAGGGCTATTAGAAGCAGCTAGACACTGATCTGGGGATGGGGATGGAGCTGCCTCAGGGATTTCTCAGACCTGCAGGAGGCGTGGGGGGGGGGGGGTTGCAGTCTGGTTCTCATGCTCTTTGTCACCCAGGCATCACTGGATTCTGTGGAAGAGCTAAAAACAGATTGGGGGGTCAGGGGGCAGGATCTAGCCTAGGGCTGAGGGGGAAAAGAGGAGAAAGCTTTGGCTGCATCCAAATGGGGAGTCCTTGGCTTGTTGTTAGGTGGCTGGCTTGGCTTGGTTGTCATGGCTGGGGACACAGAGAGGCCTTGTACAGGAGATTAGATGTGGCTCTATAGGTAAAGGTTTTCTCTATGGCAAACCATGATGGATCCTGGTGAAAAGAGACAGTCCATGGTTTTAAGGCATTTATTGTCATAGAGGAAAGTGGATGAGTGAAACTGTATGCCACTTCTCAAGTATGAGCCTGGGGTTAAATTCCTTTTACAAGGAGGAGTGTCTGGGAAGGAAAGCTTAATTGGCTAAGTCCTCTAGGCCTTTAGGTACCCCATTAATATGGAGATCTGTCTTGAGGATACATGACTTGTGGTCGTGTCCTCTACCTGTGGAGAGGCTTGGGGCATTGCCCTTACATGACTGACGGCCACAGGAGGGCTGCAGTCTTGTGCCAGCAGTCTAGTGTCCCTCAGCATCACCGGGCCTTCCAGTCTGTGCTTGACCAGGAACTAGGCTGCCTTTCATGGTCCTACACATCATCATTTAAAATCACATTATCATGAGATGTGAATTTAAATCAGGTCTTTCTTTCCCAGTGTGTTGGGGTATCCAGGGCTTGCTCTGGTGGGAGAACTGGGTTCCGATGATGCCATGTAGCCTTAGTTCTTGTTGCTCATGTTCTTGTGCATGCCTCTCGCCTCTGGTTATCTCTGGTTTTAGTTGGGATTGCAGTTTGTCCCTCCTGTGAGCCTATAAGCCTGTGAGCCTGTGAGCCTGTGAGTCTGAGCCTGTAAGCCTATGAGTTTGTGATTTTATATATGTCAGCACTTCTGGGAAACCACCTTTCTATGAGCAGAATTTAGATATGGAGAGCTGAGGTACAGGGTTATATCCAGAGCACAGTTGGAAACTGGAAGGATCCTGTCCCTGGCTGCTTTGCAGTTTATGTGCACTGTGGGTTTCCTTTTGGGTCAGGTATTGGCTCAATAGTGGTAGTCTCATCTTTGAAGTTAGGTGTGTCAGCACTCCTGGAAAACCAGCTCTCTAAGGGCAGGATTTGTGTACAGAGAGATATGGCACAGGGTTAGCTCCCAGACTCAGATGGAAACGAGAAGCATAAATATCTCTTAAAATCAATAATCTCAAATAAATAATATCAATTATACATTATATAGTATATTTTGTATATTAGATAATACACATATACATAGATATGTATATATACATATAGATAGATAGATAGAGAGAGAGAGAGAGAGAGAGAGAGAGAGAGAGAGATAGATAGAGAGAGAGAGAGTATGTATGTGTGTTTGTATGCTTTTATTTCCATATGTGACAAATAATGATCTTGGTAAATGTAAGAATCTCAACAAATCAAGCTTACAATTCATTGGAGATAAAGGGTCATGTCTTAGCATAGACTGCTAGTGATATTTTTTTTAATTTGGTGGGCTAATTCAAACAACAAACAATGAAAATTTGAATATATTAGAAGCAGGAATTACCCATACTTTCACTTTCAGGGAATAACATAATTTACTCTGAAAGATTTTGAAAGTTTGTGTGTATAATATTATAGTAAAATAGAACCTATAAGAATGCTTGCCATTCCATTTCCTATTTGAGAACAGGATAAAACTCAAAAATATAAAATATACAATGAATACCCATACACTCAGAAATGCACATCATAAATGTTAAGAAAAAGAGATTAAAATATAGAGCTGGCATTTTGACACACAAATGAAATGTTAAGTGATTACTGCTATAAAGCTAACATATCCATTTGTGTGTATAAGTATGATTTTATGTTTCATGACCATAGCTAAAATTACTCTTTCCACAAATTTTAATTGTAGAGAACATTATTATTAACTATAATCACTGTGTTGATTGTTCATTTTACTTTTTGATGTTTAGAATAATAATACAGAAGTTAGAAAAATCTATTGAAATATTTACTGTGCAAATAATTCAAAATGAAACGACTTTACTGCTGCCTGTGCCCTGGACTACTCGCTGCCCAACTCTACCTTCCTTTGTGTGTTGAAAGCAAGATGGAAATAATGATACATACTCCAGGAGCAGGTTAGAAATTCTGCAGCAAGCACATCTGAATGCTGCTGAAAGTTCCTTTAATACTCTACACCCATTGATCCTAAGAAAGCATCTCTTTTAAAGAGCTCTTTTAGATTGACTGACAACTGCATCAGCAAACCTTGGTCTCTCAGGAAGTCTTCAATCAGGTCCTCCTGCAGGAGATGCTTTTGTGGCTGCTTGGCCATCAGTGTTTACAGAGAAGTGACCTGGCTGTTCCTGCTACATTTTACTTTGTACAGTCACATTATTTCCTCAGTTTCCTTCTCTCCCTCCCACCACTCTCATGTAACCCCCTTTACTGCCTCTCAAATTCATTGCATTTTTAATTTCTTTAATTGTTGTCACACACACAAACACACACAAACACACAAAGCACAAAATTGTAAATGATAAATACAAGCAAAAGAATAATAACACAAAAATTCCCCAAAACAAACCGATATGAGAAAAAAAAAGTATCAAAATGCAACTGTTTGCCTTGTGTGCACCATCTACTGCTGAGCATACAGCCTGTCTCCCTGTGAGAATCTGATGGATAAAATTAATTTGGACCCTTAAAATTTGGTGAAGAAAAATTATTTATCCTAATTTCTTTAAACTTGCCTCATACTCGATAAGGCAGACTGCTTAGGACACATCCTGTGTTAGTGAGCTTATGACATTCATAAAGATTACATAGTTATTCCAAATGACACTGAGTCCTGTGTGTTAGTGAGTTTATAACATTCATAAAGATTATGTAGTTATTCCAACTGACACTAAGAGTAATAATATATAAAATAATCAACAAAATGTATAATTGATTCTTTCTTTAATATTTGTGTGTCTTGGAAAAATGTTTTGATTTTGACTTCAATTTCCTCTTCCATAAAATGAGAGTTAGATAGTGACAGTGGTCGTTAAATATGGAGAGCTTACAATGTCATTTTCTCATATTATATTCCTGATTGTCATCAGGGTTTCCAGGTATACATTGGACACAATTTCCCTGATTTATCAAATGATTGAAAAAATTGCCTCCTCTAAGGATTTTATTTCTCCTGCATATTTGCCACTGCTTTATAATGTAAATAATGATACTTATAAATTCCTGAGTATTTCTGTTTAGAATCAAGAAATGTATAACATTTCAAAATTATAAAGAGTATTTTGATAAACAAGTGGAACACATTAAGCCTTAATAGGTTAACCTACAACTTAGAGAAAAGAGTGTGGCTGCATGCTTCTATTTATACCTCCATGTGGCAGCATCTTCAGGCTCCTTAATCTGCCCAGGCATATAAATTGTCTATATGTCTCACCAGCTGAAAATAATAAAAGACTGAAACATTCAATTTAGATATCATTTCAAAGGAGAAAAAAAGCTAATTAATCTATAAGAAAATAATCATAATCCATGGACTCACATCAGATATAGAAATAATCAAAAAATGTAAATGCTAAAGTTTGAAAGAAATGACTGTCATCAATTTCATTGATTGGCAATACAATTTGAAAGGTATTAGCCATACCTGCCAGAATAACACACCTATTAACCAGGGTCTTCCCCAGTGCTGCCACAGAACACAAACTATTTTCTTTTCTCCTTTGTCCATGCCTCCAGTAAACCCCAGAGACCATCTCTCTGACCTCCATTCCTTCATTCCTTTTTGCTATGTTTCAGCACACAGCACAGGTAGATAGTCTCTGTTCAAAAAGTCTGCCACATGCCGGGCGGTGGTGGCGCACGCCTTTAATCCCAGCACTTGGGAGGCAGAGCCAGGTGGATTTCTGAGTTCGAGGCCAGCCTGGTCTACAGAGTGAGTTCCAGGACAGCCAGGGCTACACAGAGAAACCCTGTCTCAAAAAACCAAGAAAAAAAAAAAAAAAAAAGAAAAAGTCTGCCACTGAAACGTCTTTCTGTTCCATGAGAACCAGTCCTCAAGGTTATCCATAGTATTGCAATAGAGCAACACACAGCAAAACACTCCCTAAAATCCACAGAGGAAACAGAAACCAAAGAACAAAATACCTACCAACAAAGACAAACCCAGGAATCAGCACCTAGTCTGATTAAATTATACCTAGACATATAATTACTCCAAACACAGATACCTAGATGCCACCTTAAGAACACAATAACAACCAGAACAATATGTCTCCTCTACAGCCCAGATATCCTACCACCATAGGTCATTAAAGAGCAAGAGTGGGAAAAAGATATTCCAAGCAAATGGACTAAAGAAAGAAGCTGGTGTAGCCATTGCAATATCAAACAAAATAGACTTAAAACAAAGTCAATCAAAAGAAAAGGGAGGATACTGCATAATCATCAGAAAACAAAAAAACAAATAACTAATATGACATTTAAATTCTTAACATCTCTATGCCCCACTATGCCCCATCTATGCCTCAAGGGCACTCATTTTTGTAAAAAAAAAAAATTCATATTGTGACCTTCACCCACTGATAGTGGGCAACTTAAATAGCCAGCTCTTACCAATGGACAGGTCATCCAGACAGAAACTAAACAGAGAAATACTGGAGCTAACAGATATTTTAAACCAAATGGACCTGATAGATATTGAAAATATATCACACAAACATACATGTAAATATAACTTTTTCTTATCATATCATTAAACTTTTTCCAAAATTGACTACATAATTAAAGACAAATCAAGTCACATGAGATTAAATAAAGATTATATAACTCTCTGCATTTTGTCAAACTACCACAGGATAAAACTAGATATCATCATCATCAACAACAACAACAAAACAATTTTAAAAACAAAAAATATAGAAAGCTTAAAAACTCATAGAAATGGAATAACTACTAAATTTTTATAAAAGACAAAAGTAAAAATTAAGAAAAAATGAAGACTTTCTAAGCTTTGATGAAAATGAATATACAACATAACTCAAATTATGGAACACAATTATAGCTGTGCTAAGAGGAAAGTACATAATAAAGAGAAGACACCATAATGACAACACTGAAGAGAAAGAGGATGCAGAAAGTAATCACCTCAAGGCTGAAAGAAAAACAAACAAACAAACAAAACCCACAAAGAACAATAGGTAGGATAAATGTAACTAGGTGCAAAAATAGTCAGTAAAAGAATTGCAAACTGAATTCAATAACACATCAAAAAGAATATTCATCATGATCAAGTCATCTTCATCCCAGATATGTAGGGGTTGTTCAGCATAAAAATATTCAAGAAGTATAATCTATTGTAAAAATAAAATGGAAGAGAAAAATCCAAGGATCATCTCATTACATGAAGAAGGAAAGGGGAAAGGGAAGTGGGAATGGAGAGGGAAGGAGAAGAAAAAGAAGAAGAAGAAGAA
>NW_022196896.1:77187285-77218949 GCF_008632895.1 Mastomys coucha | reverse complement strand
GGAAGAGGAAGAGGAAGAGGAAGAGGAAGAGGAAGAGGAAGAAAAAGAAGGAAAGCTATGATACCATCAGCATCATTTTCTGATATATGTTCTAGACAGATTAGGAATATAAGGGACAAATACATAAGAAAGGTAATTTACAGCAAACCTATAACCAATATCAAATTAAATAGAAAGAACTCAAAGCATTTCCTCTAAAATTGTGACTGAGAGTGGTTCATCCACTCTCTCCATATCCATTCAATATCGTAGTTGAAGTTTTAATTGCAGCAATAAGTCAATGAAGTAGATCTAGTAGATACAAATTGGAAAGGAAGAAATCAAAGTATAGTTATTTGCAGATGATTTGATAGCATACACAATATAAGTGACCACAAAAATTTCACCACGAATACCTATAGCTGAAAATTTTTCAAAAAAAGAAGTGCTTTCAGTAGCATGGCTGGGTACAAGACTAATTTTAAAAACAAAACCAAAAATCAAAATAAATAGACCTCCTAACAGTAGGAGCAGGTGAATCTCTTTCTTTTGCCTAGTCTTGGGACTCTTTTCTTCCTACTAGGTTTCCTTGTCAAACCTCAATGTGAGAGATTTTGCCTTTTCTTTATTAATTCTGTTGTCTTATTTGGTTTTTGTCTTTTGGAGACATGTTGTTTTTAAAGGAAAATGGAGGACAAGTAGATCTCACAGAGAGAGGGCATGGAGTATGCAGAGAGGAGTGAAGAGAGTGGAACTGTAGTTAAGATGCATTGTATGAAAGAGGAATATATTTGCTTTTTTTCCTCTTTTTTCTTAGTATTTCTTCCTTTCTCATATAATATATATAAACCACATCCTGCCCAACCTCCACTCCTCTCAGTCATGTATGTACCCTCTACCTGCCTTCTACACCCACCTATTCAACTCTGGTGCACTCTTTCTGTTTCCCTTCAGAGAACAGGTCTTCCAGGAATAGCAAACAACCAAACACAGCACAAGATGTAATAACACTAGGCAAAACCTTCACTTGGAGGTCACCAGTAAGAGAAAAAGCAAAACAACCATTGCATGTATGCTAGAGGTCCTAATACAGACTCATCCAGGCTCTGTGGTTGCTATTTTAATCTCTGTGCAACCTTATGTGTTCTGCTTAGATGATTCTGTGTGCTGTGTTCTTCTGGTCCCTTTGACCTCTCTGGATCCAATAATACTCCCTCTAGTTTTCTGCAAAGGGTTCCCCAGCTCTACCTAATGTTCGTTTGAAGGTCTCTGCATCTGTACCCATCAGCTCCTAGAGGAATCCTCTCTGATGATGACTGGGCACTGATTTATGAATATAGCAGAATAGCTCTTTTTTTGAATGAAAATGACATAAGAATGGATCTAGGGAAGAGACTAACTGGAGAAAAGTTAGGGAGAGTAAAGATAGGGGAAAGTGTATACAGGAAGTATTTTCAATAAAATTTTTTTGAGCTGTCGAGTGGGCTCAGTGGGTAAGAGCACTGACTGCTTTTCCAAAGGTCCTGAGTTCAAATCCCAGCAACCACATGGTGGCTCACAACCATCTGTAAATCTTTAAAAATAAAAGATATTTTAAAAAAAATAAAAATAGCCTGGCAGTGGTGGCACACACCTTTAATCCCAGCACTTGGGAGGCAGAGGCAGGTGGATTCTGAGTTCGAGGCCAGCCTGGTCTACAGAGTGAGTTCCAGGACATCTAGGGATACACAGAGAAAACCTGTCTCGAAAAACCAAAAAAATTAAAAAATAAAAATAAAAATAGAAAAATTTCAAAAAAAGCTAGCTTTTCCTTATATTAAAAAAGCTGTTTCAACTGAAAATGAGTTCTACTACTTCTACTGATCATAAAATTCATTGATATTTAAACTTATGTAAATTGTTATAATATCTGCATGTTTCCTAAACAAATTATCTACCGAACTATTTCTAATCTCTACAATATTTCTATTAAATCACAAGGCTCATTTCTTGTAAGTATCTTTACTGTCAGGGTTACAGGCTGAGACTTAGAAAAGTATTTCATTAATTTTTTTTTTTTTTTGCAATAAAAATTGTTCCTAATGCTCTCAACCAGTAGTTATTTAAGTTTGACACTGTGAAGGCCTTGGATGACACTAGTTTACATTGCCTATTCAGCACAAACAGATGTAGGAAAACCACTTTAATCATGAGCTACTCTGTGCACATTTTTATTTATAATAAAAGGCATTTCTATTTTTCTCTTTAAGAGATGGCTGTTTTATATTCAGGACTTCAGAGAATTTCATTTAAATCAGAAAATTATAGTTGCCCTAAATTAATAAAAGTGGAAGATAATTGAAAATGTTACTTATTTTCTTGCTTTTAATTTAGTTTTCACAATAAAATTTATGCATACTATATACAATTTATTTTGTTTTCTCAACTAGCTTCCTTCTTATATTCTCTCTCTCTCTCTCTCTTTCTCTCTCTCTCTCTCTCTCTCTCTCTGTGTGTGTGTGTGTGTGTGTGTGTGTGTGTGTGTGTTTGCATACATTCACAGGTCTTGGACATATATTCAAATAATTCTGGACCCTCCAATATCTATGTTCATTGCTGCTTAATCCAGAAAAGCTAGAAAATAAAATCTATTTAAATATATATAAACTGATGACTATATAATAAAAGATATTAGACAAATATAAAAAGAAATTAAACTAAACACTACAGAAAATATGAAATTGTAGGGTAATAAATGTGAAATGGAAAATATCTTAAATGAAGTCATCTAAGTCAGGAAATATGGTATCTTCTGTTTTTATCTTATGTGAGCCACAGTTTCAAATATTTTGACTCCTGTGTTTAAGCTGGATAGGTGCCTATAGACACTAGAGAGCAGAGAAAAGACCATGGGAGTATGTTGTGAAGTGGTCTTCAGAAATGGAAAATAAAATATATTAGTTATGTAAATAGAGTGGGGAGAACTCTAGACCTGGAAAGACTAAAGTAAGGATGTAAAAGATATGAGCAAAAGGTGGGTAGGGAGTAGGTCAGCCAAACCAACTTCAAATATAAGTGAACATCATACAGAAACCTATTATAAAGAAACTATATTATTTTTTAATTATGTTAAAGTACTATGTTAAAAGCAATGTTAAAAAGAATGATTTTTGTTTTGATTTAGGCTTCCAAATGAATAAAAATGCAATAATTTGGAGGAAAGCTCAGATTGTGAAAGAAAGAAATAATAAGCTGTTATCATTTAGCCATATAAAATGTGTGAGAGAGAGAAATAGAGACAGGCAGAGACAGAGAAAAGACCATGAGACACATAGACAGAGACTGAGAAACAGAGAGATAGGACAAAGACAACGAGACACAAAAAGAGATAAAACAGAGGCAGAGAATAAATAAAATAGTTTGTTCATTAAGAAGAGTTTATAAGTTCTAAAAAATTCTAACCTAGTCCAGTGTTACACTTCTTTAAGAAAGACTATTGGTCTTTCCTAATGGTTACATAACGTTCTCAAACAATGCTACCAACAAGGGGCAAGTGTTCAAATACATGACACTATGGGAATATTTAATATTCAAATCACATCAGTAACTAGGAGGTTTAATTAAATGTTGTATAATGTGGTATAGCAGACATCATGAAAGAGGAACTAAAATATTTTAAGAACCAGAATACCAAGAAGTCTTATTGAAACTACATTTCCTATAAATGGCTTCTGTGAACATGTTGTGAATTATGATACTATAAAGCCCTGTGAAGGTTCTGTGCCCCAGTGTAGGGGAATGCCAGGGCCAGAAAGTGAGAGAGGGCGGGTTGGAAGGCATGGGGAGGGGGGAGGCAACAGGGGTTTATTTTTGTTTGTTTTTTTGTTTTTTGGAGGGGAAACTGGGAATGGAGAAATTCGCATGTAAATAAAGAAAATATCTAAAATAAAAAAAAATAAAAAAAATAAAAAAACCCAAAAGGATAGCATAATTGGGATAAAGCTTTATCACTATCAATTGGCTCTGAAATTATTATATTGGCATCTTGTAAATAAAAAAAAAAGAAAGAAAGAAACATGATAACACAAATGGAAGAAAAAAATGTCAGGCAATTCCATCACTAGGCAGAAAACTATAGGAAACTAATAACTCCACAGAGAAAGATTTAACATTTTCCAGGAATAAGTTGCCTAATTAGTTATTTAATATTAGGTGGATAGTCCTGAAACTATATATTCACACAATAAAACAATGGACTCAGCAGGTTATACGTGTGTGTGTGTGTGTGTTTGTGTGCATGTGCATGTGTGTGCGTGTCTGTGCGTGTGTCTGTCTTTGTGTGTTTGTGTCTGTGTCTGTGTGTGTGTGTCTGTGTGTGTGTGTGTGTGTGTGTGTGTGTGTGTGTAAAGCAATATTGGTGAATGAGGTCAAAGGAAAGGTGTTAGGGGAAGGTATCCTCGAAGGAGTTAGATGGCAGAAAGTCAAAGGGCAAGGTTATGTAATTATGCGTTAATTAAAATTCATTAAAAATAAAACATTGAATTACTTTAAAAATTTGAAAGGTACCTTATATTAAATACAATGAGTTTCTGAAAGCCATGACATTTACATGAAAATCCCATTGCCTTGGGTCCTCGATATCTGCCAGTGAGTTGTTGGCCAGGAACACTCAGAGGCACTTAAAACAATGGAAGTCATTGACATTGCTCTTGGTCACTCACTAAAACTAGATGGTAAGGCCCTATTACTGAAGGAGTCCCACAAATGGGATGAAGCACACAGATAAATAAAGGTTGGATCCAAAGTAGAAGCATATATCGACTTCATCCAGCTAAATGTTCATAAGTTCCCAGCATGCTATGCAGGTTGTTACTAGAGAAAATATATCAACAGTCTGACTTGGGTGCAGATCCTGAATACAGCAGGGACACTTATTTAATAATAAAATTTCTATGTCTTTAAATATTTTGATACTGTGAGTTCCTTACACATCCTTAGAAATTATTACTGTGGGGCAGTGGTCTAGTTCAGGCAACCTAGGCCCAGTTGAGTATAAGTCTAGAACCCTAATGACCCAGTGGGCAATAATTTCTGTCTGCAAGGGACAGAAGGAATTCAGCCATGACTCCTGAGTCCCTGGTTCCTGTTTTAGTCACAACCTTTGACAGCCTCCTGCGGGAGGGGAGATATGTGTTCTATCAGGTAGACAATGCCACAAGCTCCCAGCATTCTAGCTGGACCCTACCCCCAGTCATCTGCCCACAGCTAGGAATGCCCCGACCTACAGGCAGATAGCTCCACCTCACAATATAAGGGGCGGTTTGCCCCTTCCTCTCTCTTGCTCTCTTGGTTTCTTCTCTTGACCTCCTCTCTTTCTTGCTCTCCTTTCTCTCTTGCTTTCTCTTTTGCTCTCTTCTTTTCTTGCCTTCTCTCTTCCTCTCTTCTCCTCTCTTTCTTTTCCTTTTCTCTCTCTTCACATGGTCACGGCTGGCCTCCTTTTTCTTTTATGTAATAAAGTCTCATGACTATGCATTGCCTCCTTTAAACTAACACTTTGTGCAGCCCCAGCATCAGCAGCATCGGTACCCAGGCCTGGATATTACTACTATTTGACAATAATTACCATGGATATTAGCTTTCTTCCTAAACAAAACTATTAAAATTCCATAAAGTATTTATCAGGCAATTAATTTCTATAGCAATAAAGTAAAATATTTTTATATATTATCATTACAGCCTTTTGTATACCTAAACTTCAAATGTTATTTCTTGGACAAAATGATAGTAATTAATATATACTCAGATCATTGCACTTAAATGAATAGTAATAATTCTTGTTATGTTTTTAAAAGATAAAATGGGAGTATATAGTGTAAGTGGATCTTTTTCATATTAGCCAACTTTATGATGTTTTATCTTTATTTTTATTACTAATTTTAAGTATATGATATTAAAAATGTCAACAATTATACTGGACACTAAAGAAGAGAAACTTACCATAGCATTCTAAGACTAAAGTCTGAATATTTCTCTTAATCATATAATTGAAAATGAATGCAAACAATTTTGTGTTAAAATGCACAGCACTGTAAAATAGGCTAGAAATATATGCAAATTATGACATGTAAAATTTATTTTCATAAGTGTATATCTGTCTTAAACACATGTAACAGTAAAAGGTAATTAACTAAGATTTTCTGATTGTTAAATTTCTGCAGCATTTACAAGAGGAAAATATGTTTGTGGGTTTTAAAGTCCCATGTTTCTTCTGTTTCTGTTAAAAAGGCACTTTTATTATTTCTTATTTTTTATCATCCTCTATATTTTCCACCCTATATATATATTATATCTTTCAAGCATCCCAAAAATTCTTATTTCTTATAATTTTGCCATTTTTAATTCTCTCTCAATACCTATGGAAATAAGAGAATTAACTAATATGATATTTCCTAGTATTATTCATATTTGCATTCACTACTTTGTACCCTGCAATTCTTTACTGATTTAAAACACTGAAAAAGAGTTGCTAATCAATCTGCTTAGAGAAAAGAAATAATGTTACCTCTGAAACTAGCAAACAGAGGATCTGGTTTCACATCCGACTTGTAAGATCAAGTGAGAATATCTGCTTTATACCTTCCTAAAATGAATTATTCATAAAAATAATATATTTGCTAGTTAATACTGTTTAATTACATATTTTACATAGTAAGGACATGCCTATTTTCAACATAAAAGCCCAATACAAATTCTTAGAATAATAATAAAAAAATCTGTTACAGATATATTTCAAAAACTTTTTAACCATTAATACTATAGATTTTAATATGAACCAAGTATATAGAGCAAGGAGAAATAGTGTTAAGAGTCATTTTTTGTTGCTTATTAAATAACTAATCTAAGCTTTAGTCACATTTGAATATAGAGGAAATATCTGCTGAAACAAATAACAGATTTAAGCATTGAAGTGATTACAGGAGAAAAAATAGAGATATACCAAAGAAGGTGGGACTTAAGACAGTTATAGAGAGGTAGAAGGAAAATTAGGGCAAGAAGATTGAGTGAAGACTCAGGTGAGAAGACAGGGCAGAGGAGGGATGTAGGGAGGAATGGCTAGTTTAAAAGCCACATGGAAACCACCACTTTAGAAGCTCACATCACTCTATATAAATGTTTTGATAGAGTTACCATAGAATCAAGGACACAATGCCCCAACAAGAGATTATATGGTACCAAGTAAAACCCAGAGTGGCAATAATGTGTTCAAATGCTTCAAGTTGTTTACCAACAATTATGTAGAAATCTAGCAATTGCTCAACTGGACAGCTTCACCACTACTGACTAGTCTTCATAGTATCAATAATTATTACTCCTCATGACACAGGAAGAAAATAAAGTCATCAGGCTTATCAAACTGAATGCCTGTGAGCTACAGTAGCAACCTGCCTACAATATAATAACCTCTGGTTCAATATTGGCATAAATGTTATGGGAGTAACCAACCATTCCTTAAGTTCAATAACATTAAGGATACAATAAGACAGCCTTATATTGGCAGTAACAAGCACATCTTCTAATTGAATTTAAGGGATGTGTGACAAGAGGGAAATCATGCTTTGTTCTGGAATCCTGATTAAAATACAGAATTGCAGAGTCTAATTATAATATATATATCCACATAGAAGATTTTTCCCACCAGTCCTCATCAAAGAAACACCTCCTTCTAGTAGATGATAAATAATAGATATACCTAAAACTGGACAATATGTAGAATGTGGGAGAATTTGCAGAAACCAATCTTCAATGGAATGTCTTTGTTCCACCCCTTCCTTCAATGCTCAGAGTAGATACAGAAGAGGCACAAAAACTGTAAAAACCAAAGTAGTTGGACAAGATTAATACATGTGACATGTTTTGCTTTTTATGTTCATTTTCTTTTGTTTTTAAAGATTTAGAAAGAATGTGAAATTGAATATATTGAGAACTATTGGGGAAAGGAATGTACACAATAAAAATGCTTCTATCAGTGAGAATAGGTTACTTCTGACCCCTTTATCTGTTTGTAGGACTCTTTCCTCCTACTTGTTTGCCTTGCCTAGCCTTCATATGAGCATCCATAGCTGCTCTTGTTGTATCTTGTTATGACATAATCAGTGGATAGCAGGCTTACAGTTTTTAAAAGGATAAAGAGGAGTGTATCTGGGGTAGAGGAGGGTAGACAGTACTGGGGGACATAAAGGGGGCTGAATCGTGAGAGGGATATATTGAAAACAAACCCAAATAAATATTAAAACTAACATAGAAAGAAGAACTCTCGGGAAAGACCCTAAATTATAAACAAAAATTTACTCTCAGGTAATCCCCTAACAAGTTCTATTATTAGTTACATAGATAAGCAAACCCAAACATGACCATCCTTTACCATCCTCTAGCCCAAACCAGAAAACTTCCAATTTTTTTTTTTGGTCTTATGATGTTTCTAGAAGCAAAGACAGTTGTAGCAGATTGTTTCCAAAATAATCTCAGATGAACATTTAATAAGTCACAAATTAAATTACCTAATTTGTTATTTTTCTTAGCTTTATGACATAAAGTAAACTGCACTGCTTTTTCTAACTTTTAAATTCATAGTTTTAGTTTGTGATTATGTGGGCTCTTTAATTTTGGCCTAGGGTGAGGAAGTACAATATTTTGGGAGTCTACAGATGAGGAATTTATCAACTTCATGCCATTTAGATCATTAAAGAAAGAGAATCAGTCTTCAACTATCCATTAGAAAGCATTACCCCAAAGATATAACTTCCTAGGCCCCAACTCTAAATGATTCCTCTATATCAAACTTTGGAACAGGCAGAAAGCCTTTGGAATATATGACTATGTATTGTGGATTTATGTCCTGTTCCATATAATTTGATTGAATTACACTAAATAGCATGCTACAGATGCATAAATTATTAGCTATGTTATTAATCTATAGTTTCTGAATAAGAGAATTACAAAGTCCCTTTCCCAACTGAAAATACACGTCTAAGGAGATTTCAAGTGAACTTCATTGCCAATAATTTCTAGAGGAACAATATTTTAGAGTGTCACTTTGGAGTAAGGCTTCTTCAGAAACTCTTTTTTACTATATCACCATAAAATCGGTTTTATGTTAATATGAAGAGTTAATTACGGTTTGACATAATATACTAATAGCAATTATATACGATAAAACCCTGGAGAATAGTGGTTTGATAATTGATCACATAGATTTTATTATAGAACTGGGGTCAAATGTTATTTATATATATTTTAATATAATCTCAATCCTTTTCTACACTAATTATAGAACAGGAGAATTAATATACTTCCAACAAATCATTAAGGATTATTAGTATAACTTTAAGTATTCAAATTACATCAGATAAGTTATTCTTTTATTGATGGCAAAGTAATCCACACGACTTTAGATATTTTCTTTATTTACATGTAAATTTCTCCTTTCCCAGTTTCCCCTCCAAAAAACAAACAAACAAACAATACAACAAAACAAAACCCTGTTGCCTCCCCCCTCCCCATGCCTGTCACCCCACCCTCTCCCACTTATTGGCCCTAGAATTCCCCTACACTGTGAAGATAAGTTATTTTTGATTCCAATATTTAATAAAATACTTTTTCATCAAACCAGTTTTGACATGCTTAATATACTGTCTTGATTTGTTAGTAGACTAGAATTTCTCTAAGAAAGGCAAGAAATGTTTAATATATATCATAAAAATTTATAATCCTTGGGAGAACTGCAGAAGAAAAGTAAGAGACTCCAATGATGATGTCCTTGGCATCAAATATAAGAAAAAAAGTCCCTCACAAGTTACCAAGTTCCTATGATTCATGTTAATTATTTATTGTATATGTGCATGCATGAAGAATTTATAAACATATTGTGTGTGTGTGAAAATGTGCATGTACCTTTATATGTGGAAACATACTAGCATACAGACAAATAACAAAAATCAATGTTGAGTATCTCTGATTTGATAACATTGGAGACACTGTCTCTCACTCTTTGACCCTTGAGCTCATTGATTTGAATATATTGCTTGGAGAATCATCTTTAGGCATGCCCCACATCCTCCTTCCCAGAGTTGGTTTTATAGATGGGTACCTCCTTCATGGACGGCTTTTAAATGGATTCTGGAGTTTTGTACTCAGATCTTCATGCTTGCACAGAAAGCACTTTATCCACTAAACAATCTTATCAGCCCCATTAGTTTGAAATAAGTCTATACTTACAGAAAAAAATCAGATTGCTTGTACAAATAAAACATTGTTTGCTATGCTCCCACTAGTGATGACATTTACACAACTATGGTACAGTAATTAAAACAATAAAATTAAAGTTGAGGAAATGTTTGAGATTTTGCTGAAACCTTAAAAGCTTTCTCACAATGTCTACTTTGTCACTAGGATTAAATTTTTACATGCTATGTTATGTTCATTTTGTAAGGCCTTTCCACCCAGAATTCTATAGATCTTAGTAAGAATAGAATTATAAGTATTATATTAAACTTATACTAGGTCTTATTTCTCTATTCTACTAATTGCAAAGAACTATATGCATTTGTACTACGGATTACAACAGTTTAGACCCTAAACTAAAATGGACAGAAAATTATAGCACATTGTTGGTCAGAGTTCCTTCCTTGCAGCTGGTATGCTGGGCATGTGGGATGCCAGACCGCTGACATGCCGCTAGGGGAGGCTAAACCCAGGGATGGGGCAGCAGGTTTTATGTCTGCCTTGCAGCTGGAAGCTGGAGTACTGATGTAACATTACTCAGGGAAGGCAGAATGCAGCCTAAGATAGGGGACCCAGTCTGTGTTCTGGGTGAGAAACTGGGTTTCTGGGATGGGTGCTGTGGTTCTCAAACCCCTATGTTCCTAGATGCTGGTGGGAACCATGAGGAGTTGGGAACAGGGCAAAATCAGGCTTGTCTCTGAGAGATTGTCTGAAGTATGGAGGAGCTGGAAGAGGGGCCTTCTATGACAGATTAGGTGCAGCTCCTTAGTAGTAAAGACTTCCCACTACCCTCAGCAGTCCTTGACGACGAAGAGGGTTTCTGCTTGTCCAAACAGTTTTATTGATGATGAAGGAGAATGCATACATCTTAGTCAAGGCAAAACCTTTCGCTGGAAGGGATGCTCAGCAATGGAAGCTCACTGGCTAAACACTAAGGGCCTATCTAGATAACCTCATTGGCATGGAGAACTCAAGGTTTTTATGCAATGTGACCAATTGTCTTGGTCCTCTTGGCGTAGTGTCGTGGTTATGTGCTCCAGAGCAGGAACCTGGTCTGGGGCTAGTTCTAACTCCTGCCATTCTCAATCATAAGATTGTCCACTGCCCCACCATGAATTTTTAGGAGTCCATAGATGAAATAAATTTATTTTGGTTCCTCAATAAAATATATCTATAAAAGCATTTATTAATTTTAAAATAAAACCAATATAGGCACAGATTTTACATAATTGAATTGTAATGATAACTCTTAAATGTCCATGTGACATATTTAGAATTAAGGAATTATCTATATTAGATGATTAGGACACACTTGTAAGATATTATTTGCCCTGAATTGAATGAATGAGAGTCTTCATACTCTGGGGAGCACCTTCCACTGTGGCTTAGCACTAGTATTGTGAGGAGTTAACCAGAGCCAGGTTACATGTTCTAACTCCACGACAGGCTACAAACTGGCAGTTTGAGTGACTAGGCCTAAGTTTGTTTCCTGGAAATGAGAACCTGGATCTAGGAACATGTGGTCAGCCAAACACAGCGTGGGTAGCCAATCTGAGCACACCTCGTCATCTGGCCTAAAGCAAGAATAGGTAGCTAGAATGAGTAAGCAACATCTATAAATCTCCAGAGCCTAACCAACTGTAAAATCAGTCAGACCCCTAGAGCTAGAGCTAACCAATCAAGGTAGAAGGGCACATACCCCGCCTGGAATTTCCCCAACTGAAAATAAAAGCTGGGCCTGCAGGGTCCACTAGACTTATCCATTCCCAAATGGTGAGAACACTTCATGCAGGAAATTCAGCTGAATAAATGCTGCATAGTATTTGAGACTAGGGCATCATTATTCACCAATGCATGGACCCTAACACATGCATGCCTTTCAAATGTGGATAGCTCAATATCTTCTTGTCATGACTATCACACCCTAGGAAGAGGAAAGTTCTTTGAACTCTGAGACAAAACAAACCCTGTCTATATCAAATAGCCTTTTTTCTGATGATTTTATCAGAGTAACAGAGTGCATGTATGATGCATTTCTGGAAGATGGATTTTAGTTTTCAAAGTTTCCATGTAATTTATGGTATAAAATAAACATTAGATTAGAAATAGAAAGAATAGAAATAGGGAAAAAAGATAGAGAATACCAAAGAAAGTATAAGAATCTGCAAGTATAAGTTATTGACTAAATCACAATGAAACACTAAAAACAATGTCCAAATTCTGGAGGTCAGCTAATTATTCATTTTTCCAGTTTGTAAGGTATCCACCTGTTGAAACTTGGGTTTTTAATCACTATCCCATTACTTACTTATATATGGAAGTTTAGCTATACCTCAGATAATAATAGAATTTAAATGTCTGTTTTTGTTAAATTGATATATACAAAGTTATTAAAGAAACTAGAGAAAATATTATAACAATTAAATGTTTTACTTAATATATAAAAGGTGAAATTAATTTTAAGTGTGGATCAGTTGTCATCAGTAGATGATTATTTTAACATATTTTCTATTTTAGAGTTTCTTGGGTTAACTTTACATACTAATTAGTAGAGAAAATCAGCAACAGCTCATTTCATACTGTTTATGAATTTTCTTAAATAATTCATGCATTGTATTGAACTGTACAATATTTTCTTAATAAAAGCTATTTAGCAATGACAGTATCCTTAGATGACCAAGAGTTCATAAGTACATCAAAGACATTCATAAATTATGAATAGTATTTTATAATGTTAACTATAAAATGATATTTCTAAAATTATTAAGTAAACTTTTTATAAACTAAATACTTTTCTATTAATTTCTAGAAAGCCATACTATGATTAGTCTCATTTTGAATTTCTCATATTGAAATAGGCTCCATCATGTGTTTTAGAATGCTATGATTTACTTATATGTTTCTATGAATTGGTATTTTATACTGGCTTAAGTTTTATTATGAAAATCAGTTAGTAGAACCTGACATTTAATAAACTAAAGTTATTAATTTATAAATTCATTAAACTATTAGTATCTGGAGCAATGACTATGCACATTACTGTTTGTCAGTATTGTGAACACTTTGCCTGTACATTTTTCACCATAAAAGCAATGCTAACAGTGCTATAGGTATAATTTAAATTTTTTTTAAATATACTACACTTCAGTTCCAACATTATGAAAACATTTGGAGCCTAAATTGTGAAAGCAGTTTCACATTTAATTGTGGCTTAAGAAGAATATCTTCTCTTACCTGTTGTGCTAACTCTCCAGCTATTCCTGAAAAGTTTTTATGTTAAAATCAGCAATAAGTTTTGTTTTTCTTTTTAAGATTTATTTATTTATTATATGTAAGTGCACTGTAGCTGTCTTCAGACACCCCAGAAGAAGTCATAAGATCTCCTTATGGATGGTTGTGAGTCGCTGGGATTTGAACTCAGGACCTATAGAAGAGCAGTCAATGCTTTTAACCACTGATCCATCTCTCCAGCCCACAATAAGTGTTTTGAAAGTATCACATAACATTAGTCACAGAATATCACCTTTATTTTTAATCTAGTATGCTGAATTAAATTTTTCTCTCATATTGCATTGTTTTGGTGATATGTGAACAGCCAGTTACCTGATAAGTCATAACCTACTCCAGATTTAAGTCCTTTTTTCTATTTATATACCCTTTAAATATTTCCCTTTAACAAGAATTTTTACAAAAATTTAAATGTGTCAATTCTAAAAATCAACTGTTTTAAAGGTGAACATATGAAGAGGTGTAGCTCTCTGAGTTGACTGGGCCATAAAGGAAGAGTGTGTGTGTGTGTGTGTGTGTGTGTGTGTGTGTGTGTGTGTGTGTACAGTAGCTCAGATATCCATAAGGTCAAAGAGAGTGCTGGATCTTATGGAACTGTTGTTGTAAGCTGCATGATCCTGGTACTTAGGACAAAATTTGGTTCATCTGCAAGAGCCTCTAAGTCATCTTTCTAGTCTCTCTAACAACATCTTCATGTAGAACTTCTCAGACTCCTCAACGTGTGAGAAAATGCTTTCTGCTTTTAATGAATTATCATGTCTCAGATATACTTTTATAAGAGCTCATAATAAATTAAGAAAGGTTAATGGCATACTCACATACCTCTCAGCATACCATTTATTAATAATTTTTCCAAATTTTTAAAAAAAATACAGGACCATGCTGGGCGATGGTGCCACATGCCTATAATCCCAGCACTTGGGAGGCAGAGGCAGGTGTATTTCTGAGTTTGAGGCCAGCCTGGTCTAAAGAGTGGTGTTCCGGGACAACCAGGGCTACACAGAGAAACCCTGTCTCGAAAAAACAAAGAAAAAAAGAAAAAAAGAAAAAATACAGGACCATTTGATATTTTTATATGGAGAAAATTCCCACTTTTGTGGGAATGTGTGGATTTACCATATCTTTTAGAAGGCAGATAGAAACAAGAAGCATGCCAAGATAGAGAAGATCTACAATCAACCTAAATTCCTTTTCCTGTGGGGGAAAAATGCTTTCCACTACCTTCATTGAAAGACTCATTGTTTTTTTTTTCTTTTTGATTGGTTATTTTATTTATTTACATTTATAATGTTATCCCCCTTCCCTGTTTCCTCTCCACAAACCACCTCTCCAATCCTCCACACCCCTGATTCTATGAGGGTGCTCCCGCCCCCACCTGCCCACTGCAGGCCCACCACCCTGGCATTCCCCTACACTGGGGAACTGAGCCTTCACAGGACGAAGGGCCTCCCCTCCCATTGATGCCAGAAAAGACAATCATTCTCAAAACCAAAATATACATTTAACCCTGGGGTAGCAAAATTTCTTAACATACATGATAAATGAGATGAATTAAGCAGCCTGAAGAGCAAGTGTGGTGCGAGATCACCCAGAAAACTGTGCATGCATCTTTGTCCCTATTGTGCCTGATTGCCATAAGGCCCTTTTGTGGTTTCGCATTCATAACAATACCACAATGCCCCAGGGCATTTTCCCACCTATGTATACTATCAAAATATCCGCACTCTAATAGGCCCTTGGCATAATTATAACAAATTTCATTCTCTTTTGGACACACAATCCCTAGGTTTCACTACAGGATCACAGAAGGAAATACCCTAAAACATAGACTAGGCACACTGTGAATAAGCAGGGGAAACATAATTATGCCTCTCAGAAAGTTGCTCCAATCTGTACAGGAAGTGCTTGATTTGAGTTCTAAATGTGTTTTTGATGAAAAAGCTTTCCTTCTTTTTTAAAGAAGAAAAGAACCACATGAATTTCTTCACACATAACAATCTTCATTTACTAAACTTTATGATATTTAGGAAACATCTGAACTAAGATTATAGTTTTCAGAGTTTACCAGGCTCCAAATACTTTTACTTAACCATATGGGTTGTGTTTCAGTTACAATTTGACCAAATTCAGCTGCCCAAGATTTCGTGTGATAATATTTTTGCCTTCAGAATCAATATTTCTGTTGAACATTTGAAAAAATCTGAGAGAATTCTTTGAGGACACAGAAAAATATTGATGAGTACACTGATTTTTCAGTCATGTTTTTCTTTTGGTAAATGATAATCCATGCATAGAAAAAAGAGAGATTGAAGGATTGGTTTTTTTTTTTTGTTTTTGTTTTTTGTTTTTTTTTTTGGCTGTATGAGGCAGAGAATTGAACCTCATAAATATTGTTCTGAGAACTTTAAGCAAGCAACCTTCAGGGACTGCTCTGACAACCTGCTGAAGATGAGAAGACAGTAGAAACATCTTGTGTGTTGTGACATAAGATGTACACTGCATTGAAATGCAGCCATTCCCTGAATATGGCAAGTTCCTCTCGTATTCCTTTTTGTATCTATATCTTCACATTTTTATTAGAGGGAGGGTATTAAGATAAAAGGGAATTAGGTTGGTAAAAATCTTAAAAATCTATTATCATATTTTGAAAGCAGTTTCATGGCTCCTATGACACACACTGACCTTGAATAATTCTATCCCTGAGGGAGATGTAAGTCCCTCCAAGATGTTGAAGTTAAGAAAGGGAGGCAACAACTAGTTCATATTTGAATTTTGACAGCCGGTGTTTCATAGCTAATTTGGAGACAGGGAGAACTTCAAAGATACAGATAGTTATCCCTTCAGATAGGAAGACCCCAAGAGAAGGGCTGGCATTTAGCAGGAAAAGTAAGCGAATAAAACCATGAACCATCACACACTGTGGCCTGACATTTAAAAGTGTACAGAGGGCTTCAGGTAGTGTCAGCTTTTCAGAGACAAGGTAGAATACAAACACTGGAGTTATTAAATGTTTCAATATGTTGACACAAAAGCCTCAAGAGTTATAGAAGTGGCTAATATCATATTATTCAGGATTTCAAATAATTTGTTTTAGTATTAAAACTAATATCACATGGATTTTCTCTTATATCAATCATATTAATAAAATTAATATAAATATGATAGTCATTAATGTCTCATAGGTCAAGTCTATCATTCATAGTGACTACCCTTAGGATATTATGGCATTGGAAGAATATTTTCTCATTTTCATAATATCAGATTTATGAAAAGTTTTATCTCCTGTTTTGAATGTATGCTGGCAGAATTTTCTATCTTCAGAAGTAGAGATCTATTCTAGTTCTCACTTCAAGGTAGAAAACCTTTTCTGACCTCATTGCTAGTCTCCATTTTCTGAGTATGAAGCCTCATTGTTTTTGAATGCATAGCTCAACACATCATACAACAACCTGCCTCCTTTGTGTTTATAAATCACGAATTTACTCTGATTCAAATCTTCTCGATTGTTTACATGCTTGGCCACTCAGATATCTGTCTCAGACTGTAATCTTTTATTGAAGAATGTACCAATCTGACCTTGTTTAGAATTAAGCCAAGTCAGGTACCTAATTTTTCAGGCAATTAGACTTACTGGCTCATTGTTCTCAGCCAGACTCTTAAAGCCTTTTGTGTATTAAGAATTTTGGAGCATGAATAGTTTCATAAAGAGACTTCACTCTTTGAATAGGCACAGTTCTGCCTTTGATGTGTTAATGCTTCTGAAAAGCATCTCTAAAAGGATCACTAACCAATTCAGCATGTGTGATTTTTTTTCCTAGTGGAACAATTGTGTGTACAAGGGTTTTCAGGGGTTGTTAAATGTCATTTGGAAGAAGGCTTGCTATAAAGTCCCTGAACCCATTTAAATACTGAAAATAATGCAACATAACAAAAAGGATATAGTGAGTTAATATGCAAGACCGTAATGTAAGTGCACTTAACATTTTAAATTGAATTCTCTTTTGGTTGGTCATTTTACCTACAAAACACAAGAAATCTTTCGTTGTCCTTACTAGCGTTCCAGTAAAAAGACCTTACTTCCAACAGCTCAATTCACTTTCCCATTGGCCTCTCACTTTCTAATCACTGTGCTATCATTTCTGGACACTCTCCAGACCCCTTCTCTGCTGTCCTTACTCTGAGAGCATAAAGATTTTTACACATCTTTTCTCATGTATCACCTCAGAACAAAGTAGAAACAAATGGAGAAGGATTACAAAGACACACATTCAAACCTACACTCACATCTTCTACAGAACGGAGTCCTACATGCATGTTCTAAAAAGCAAAAATAGTGTCTCTTCATCATTTTGTAAACATAAAACAAGAAAAAAGTATAGATTATTGAAGCTAACTCTTATTTTTTATTTACTATAATTCATAGTCAATTTAATGTATTTCCTGTTCTTTTAATTAATATCATAAAGTAGACTCCAAATATTTCACATCTATGCATGTAGAACATACATATATATGTTTGGCATTAAGGGCTAGAGAGATGACTCGGCAATTTAAGAACTGGTTTTGCACAAGACACAGGTTTTGTTCCCAGAACCCAGATGGTAGTTTACGTCTGTCTATAATCCCAGTAGCAGTGTATCTAATTTCCTTCTCTGCTTTTTTAAAGCACTGCACATAGTACATATATTCATGCAGGCAAAACTATTGCATATATAAAATAAAAATTAATAAACTTTAAAAATTAATTTTTATTTAGTCTTTATTTTCAATATTCTGCTTCTTTGATTTTGTTTTAAATAATGCTTTTAATTTGGAACATAATTGAAACACATAATTTTAACATTTGTTTTAGCAATAGAAAAATTCAGAGTAATTACTTAAGATGTTTTTTATAAGAAAAAGCTATGGTGAGTTAACTAAATTTTGTATTACATCTTTTTTATAATAATCCAGGTACCTAAACTAATCTGTATTTTATTCTAAACTAAAGTAATAGTAAACACATATTTGAACATATGCATGTTAGAAAAATGATGTTACTTAAAAGATTCATTTTCATGATGAGCATTTATATATACTAAGCACCACATAGAATCACAGATCTCCAAAGTACGCTATTGTAAGATTCTTATCTGAGCACATTAAGTAGATTTGCATTACTACTATCTATTTTATTCCCCATTACTTCTACTCTGTGACAGTATGTTTGAGTCCGTGATTCCCACTAGATATATTTCAGTTCCCCAAGAGATTTCTTTTTAATTTTTATTGGTTATTTTATTTATTACATTCCAAATACTCTGCAAACCTCCTATCCCAAACCCTCCTACCTCCTGCTTCTATGAAGGTGCTCCCACACATATCCCCCAACTTCTGCCTCACCACCCTAGCATTTCCTTATGCTGCTTCATTGAGCCTTCACAGGACCAAGGAACTCCCCTCCCATTGATTCAAGATAAGGCCATCTTCTGTTACATATGCTCTTTGAGCCATGGGTCCCTCCATGTGTATTCTTTGGCTGATTGTTTAGTCCCTAGGAGCTCTGGTGTGTCTGGTTTGTTGGTATTGTTGTTTTTCCTATGGGGTTACAAACCCCTTCAGGTCCTTCAGTCCTTCCCCTAACTCCTCCACTGTGGGGAGGGACTTGGGAGGCGGTAAGTGGGGTAGGGGGAAAAAGAGTGGACAGGATCAGGTGTGGGAGGAGACAGGGAAGATATACAGAGGATCAGGAAACTGAACAGAAGTGTATAGAAATGAGGTATGGGGAACTGGGGGTAGCCACCAGAAAGACCCAGATGCCAAGAAAGCAAAAGGCTCCCAGAACCCAAGGGGGAATACAGTAGCTAAAATACCCAACACAGGGGACAAAGGACATGTAGAGACCGTATCCAGGAGTTAGGTATGGCCCCTGATTGAGGGATGAGGCTTCTCACCCATCTCAAAAATATTAACCCAGAATTGCTCCTGTCTAAAGGAGTGGAGCAGAGACTGAAGGAAAGGTCATTCAGAGACTGCCCCACCTGAGGATCCATCCCATATGCAGACACCAAACTCAGACTCTACTGTCGATGCCAATAAGTGCTTGCTGACAGAAGCCTGACATAGTTGTCTCCTGAGAAGCTCTGCCAGAGCCTGACCAATATAGATGTGGATGCTTACAGCCAACCACCGGACCCCAAGTATGGGGATCCCCAAGACATTTTAACTGGTAGTAACACTTTAATTCACAATGAACAGAGTAGCTTGAGCCTTCTGCCTTTAGTCTTCCAACTTGTTGGAGACAGAACAGATTCCCCTTGTCCACATGTTGCTGTTTGTGACAGTTTTCCTAGACACTTCCTCCTGTTTATCCTCCTCAATCACATCTTTCTGAGTATCTTGGACAAATGTTTCATTTATTTGGTCTCTGAGTCCCCTCTTAGGTTAACACTTCTGGCCACTCTAGTCTGTGCCTATCTGGAAATTGAATTTGTGTAATTCATTCTCAGTTTGCTTGTCCCACTCTAGAGCCTACCTAGAATTGCTACTTTAGAAAGAGGACCCAAGTCTCTCCTCTGCTCTGATGAGCTTTCAGCATATTTATACAGAATGGTCAGGAATGTTTATCTCAGGGATCAGATGTCATCTCTATTGTTTAATAAGACATAAATGCAGAGGGTCGACTATTGTGGTTAAAGATGAGCAGGTATGTATGGAAATTCTGTAATAAAATATACTACGTACATGTTGTTTTTTTTTGTTTGTTTGTTTTGGTTTTCTAGACAGGGTTTCTCTGTGTAGCCCTGGCAGTCCTGGAACTCACTGTGTAGACCAGGCTGGCTTCAAACTCAGAAATCCACCTACCTCTGCCTCCCAAGTGCTGGGATTAAAGGCATGTGCCACAACCCCCAGGCTGCATGTTGATTTTTAAAATAAATAACGTTATAATGGTATGAAATCAATTGAAGTTGGTGATTAAAGCTTCAAGGAAATGATAATTCTTAAGGGAAATCATAAAGGGAAATCACCTCACCTTCTGAGACTGTGTCTTTCTTAGCAGCATTTTACAAACTATCTCCACCTGTCAACACCACCTGGGATGAGATTATTAGATCAATTGTATTCAGTCTTCTTATACATTAAGTCTATACTATCTATGTGACCTCTTAGATGCAGCAAATTTTTACCAAATTTTACAGATATTCACTTACATCAGTAGAAATGTTAAAAAAAAATCCCAAAATGATGCTCATAAACTTATTGCAATATGATTGAAGTGTTATTTAGATTTACTGACATAGAACTAATTGGAAAAGGATGACTAACATGATTCTTTTACTTTTTATTCAAAATTTATTCACTCTTTCAAAATATTCATGAAGTAGCTAAACTTTGGGTAATTTGAAAGTATATACATGATACATCAAGGCACAGGAAATTAATAACAGTTGATACAAAAGAGTTCAGAATATATTGACCAATATGCAAACACATTAGATAAATGCTGACAGCATAATCATTTTGAGTGCATAGGTCAATCCTTATTCCAGGTGTCCTAGGCAGAGAAATAAATTAAAACAGATTATCATTAAAAAATTAAAGAAGATGTCAGGTGAGCAAAAACAGTTGTGAAAAGTAAGTGACAAGAGAGAAAACACCAAAAGTACCTACCAAAAAAAGCCATTTATTAAAAATAGAACTGAAACAACAAAAATAACAAAGCCAAATGAAGGAGGGTCATCCATAGCTTATCAAATTGTCAGTAATTAGCTTCTGAGAGTTCTGAACAGCAATGTTCCCTGATGTGAGTTTCCATATTGGACTGTTCACCGTGGTAAGAGTTCAGATTGCTTAGAGTGGTAAACAATTAAATGTGAGCCATTCTTAGTTAGCATCATTGTGACACAGGCAAAAGCTGATCATGGCTCTAATTAGCAGTGTAAATTTAACATATATGAGTAGTCATATTAATGTCCATGAGAAAAAGGAAAAGATAACATGTTAACAATTAATTAATATCTCAGAATGTTAGCTGTTAAGTCATTGATCAGTAGGCTACAACCCACATAAACCATAGAGGTTAGCTATAGAGTGTGGGGAATGGGAAGGCTTGGATAACCACACAAAGCAGAAATAGGATAAGTATGACTAGGAATTTTCTCTTCCTTGGTGATGCAGATCTAAACATATTAGTCCAGATTAAAAGTAGGTAAAGGCAGGTGTATTAGGAGGGAGATCTTGGAAGGGATTACCAATCTCACAGATGGAAGGCGGTGAAGTCATCCAGGATTTTATAGAGTTTAGGCAAAGAATGATGACTTGTCACCTAGGAGCTAGGATTGAGTCTACATATGGTCAAGATCAGAGTCCCTGACTGAGTATTCTTGAGTGGGTTTCTGGAAGCAGGGAGATGAGGAGTAATGACATTTTAGACCAGAGTTTTCTCCAAGTGAGTGGGGTTGAAGCAAGTTTGGCAGATGGGGATTTTCCAGCTTGTGCAAGAGATAAACATGGTTCCAGCCAAACAGTAATGAATGGATGGATTGATAGAGGGAGGACTAAAAAAAAAGGGAGATCAAACAGGGAGTGTGGATTGGGAGGGACTGATTATGGGGTAAGGCACTCAAAACTAAGGTTTATTTATTGGGTGTATGGAATCCTAATACAGTAGAGTACTCCTAAAATATACACATGTATGAAGGTAATTACAGAGGAAACACCAAATAATAGGCTGTTTATTTCCAGAACCCTACATGGATATCTCTTGCCTCAAAAGAAACTTCCAGTTCCAGGAAGGGGTTACAACCAAAATGTTGTTTATCAGAGGTGCCCCATCAGAACTGCCAAATGTCCTAGCCGACTCCCAAGGATATTGGCTTCTTTCTACAAACAAATGTTGAGACCCTATTGCTGGAGACAACAACGATTTAACTCAGTAGATATGGAAAATCAAGCTGGTGCCTAGATAAAGCCTACAACCATAGAGTTCCTGGAGGTCATGAGATTAAACCCATCCCTGACTCTGCTTCGGTTGCCGAACACCTGAGACTGGATAGGACAGGAACTTAGCTACAAATCAAATACATTTCTGTTCTGCTAAAGGAATAATACAACAAAGAGACTCCTAACAACATTCTGCTATACTCATAGATCAGTCTTACTCAGCCATCAGAGAAGCTTCTGCCTATAGTAATGAGAATTAATACAAATATCTACAGCTAGGAAATGTGCAGAGAGTGAGATACCTGGAAACCCTCAATCCTAAGTGGGATGTCTCCATCAAATTCCCCCCTTGTGTCTCAGAGAACCCTGGTAGAAGATGGGGCAAACATATCGGAACAGCCAGAAAGGATGGAGAACAATCTAAAATATAACTGATACAAAACAATCTAAAGTATTTCTGGAGGGAGAGTATTTGTTTGTTTGTTTTTCATTCATTCTTTTCTTTCTTTTTTGTCTCATAATACCTTGTCTAGGAATCATTTTTCTTTTTTTCTCACTGTATAGGTCTTGTATTATTTATAATGGTTTCTAATTTTGTGTCTTTAGGGGATTTTGGGCCTGCCAATGTATATATCTCTCTGTCTATATATAGTTCTTGTGTTCTTTGGCTCTGTTTTTGTTTGTTTGTTTAATTTGTTTCTTTTTAAAGGCTTGTTTGTTTCTATTTTATTTCAGTTTATTATTATTTTATCTATTTTTAGATTGCTCTTTGTTTTCTAATGAGTGCAAGAATAAGTGAGACTATATTTTGGTGGCTGTGGAGTTTGAAAAGATCTAGAAGTTTAAGGACAAGAACAATAATCAGAAATTTTGGATGAAAAAAATGTCTATTTTTAATAAAAATATATATTCTTATTAAATGAATGAAAATTAGTATAATTTAGAGGGGGTAATTCATGTTTAGGCCACTATGGAAGTCACATTTTTTCCCTAAGAAAAGGAAAACAGAAGAGTAGGTATTAGGTATTAGGCACCCCACAATTAATTGTTTTAAGTTCTCTTGTGATACTGAAGAAGTTATTTATAAAACTTCACGTAATATTTAAGGTAGTTCATAAGATGATAGATTAACTGCACATTGGTACTCCCAAACAGACTCACTTTATTGATATTAGAGATAGCTTAAGTTGTGGAGAACACCTGTGGATTTGCACAATAATGAAACATTTAATGGTACCTTGTCTCTATTTGTGCCTGTTATAACAAGAAGCATGATTCCTCAAGATGAAACATTGCTAGTTAATTCTGGTGAGGATAGTGTGCTCCCTTCACACATTTATACCTGCTAATTCTCAGGGCCCATGAATTCTTTAGACAGCATCAGAAAATTTGCAGACATAATTAGGTATAAGGAACTTTAAGGTAAAGAAGATGTTCTGGATTATTGGTGGAAGAGGCAGAATTACAACCACATGAGATGTAGAATTGTAAACATTATTTTCTGTCCCCAGGTGGATCAGAGGATGATGTGAGAATGAATGAAAGATCAGGCACAGGCAGTGTTTGAGGATTTTAAACAGTGAGTCCCAGCTTGGATAGTGGAACTTTCTTTCAGGGCCTAGAGGATACTTTGACCCCTAAAAAGTCTCTGAAAACATCTGTTCTGTTTACTCAGAGAAGCTACATCAGTGCTTTGCCCTACAAATAAAGAATATACTAAATTAAAGTTTATGCTATTAATGTGTTGACAGGAAGCTTAGAACTGTGTCATGCCTCATGCGAATAACAACTGTGCAAGAGGAAAACATGTATCTGGCTCAAGAAATTTCCATGAAGATTTTGAAAACAGGGCCGGTTTTATCTGCTTAGAATAAGATGTGAACAGAAAGAAATGCATTTCCGTTCAGGAACAAATTGTTGCTAAACCAAAAGGATTTAGGTATGTTCTTCTCAACCATTTTAGCAAATGCAGTAAAGTGAGAGGTTCCCTGACTATAAAACAAGCGCCAAGGAGAAATGCAGACTTGTGGGAGTGTGCTGCAGCCTTTGATGGCAGTCTGAGAAAAGAGGAAAGTATCAATGGTCACTCACACACAGCCCTCTGAAAAGTCTGAAGATGTGGCTGGGATCCTTTCAAAAGAGCAGATCCAGAAAGCTCAAGGCCTCTGTCTTTTCATCTTCTCTTCTGGATCCTCTTTTATTTATACTACTGACTATACTTTGGAGCTTTTCGTAACACTGTTTTATTAACTTTAGGGATTTAAAAGAAATTCATCCAAATGGGGATGTGGTTAAAACTAATACTTGTATATTAGAAGTAATCTCTTCAAATACCTATATACTGGCTCTCAAGCATCATATCAGGTATTTGCTGGCCATTTCCCTTTGAATTTTTGAAACATACAGATATTAAAGCAGAGTATGTCTTCCTCTCTATCATGATGAAATCACTATTTAATAAAATAATCCTAGACCAATAAGTACACAAATAATCTTCGATGGTCTCAGACATTGTTTTCACTATTTTCATCTCCCCTGGATGTGTGACAAAAATCACATGTTTTAAATCCTTCTTGAAATAATACTCTTCATAGGCTAGAGAGATGGCTCAGCAGGTACAAGCACTTGATCCTGTTGCAAAAAAACCTAGGCTCAGTTCTAAGTGTTCACATACCAACTCATGGCTGTTTGGAACTCCAATTCAAAGGGATTTAAGTCTCCCTTTTAGCCTCTGTCTATTTATCTGTCTGTCTGTCTATCTATATTATATCTATAGAATTCATATTCAAAGTAATTTAATTCAAAATTCAAAATAAAATTTAGAGTTGCTTTCATCAAAATATTCCCTGATATCTGCCTGATTATTTTTTTAAATTTGTAATATGATCTTTAAATATTTTTAATTATGTGTTTGTATATCTATGCAAGTATATATTCACACATGTGTACAGGAATTATAAATTTAGCTGAAATTATAGTTTGTTGTGTGTTATTAAACATGGATAGGTGAACCAGATGGGGTTTTTATCAAAAGCCTAATGCTTTTAATTGCTGAGTCATCTCTACATACCCTCTTTCTAACCTTTGAAAGATTTTTAAAACCATTACTAACAATTCATTTAATCCATTCTGAACCCAATGATCAAACTTGACTTCATATTTTTTCAGTATATAATATCCTCCATCACAAATTACATTTATTGAAAGTTATAGAATTCCTTTGTGTTTCCTCTTGCCTATGCTTTGATTTTTTTTTCTTTTAATCTCCCTTTTTCCTTTCATATGTATTACATCTCAGCAATCTTTGTTAGGTTCCTACCAAGTTTCCAAATCAACAACCAATAAGAGTTTAGTTTCTCTATTTACCAAAGATTTTAATTTACCTTTTTGCATAACATATCTAGTATATTTTATTATATCCTATTCTCTCTTTTAATGCAAAATATTGTGGAAATATTTGATGTTTTTAGAAAATTCTAGGTTGAAATTATCCCTAAGTCTGATGAGTTTGAATTAAGATGGGAAATATGTTTTTCCTTCTTTTGGATTTTTCAAGAAGTCCTCAGTGTATAAGAACAAATATGGCAAAAGAGACTAAAGATATTGACAACAAATCCATAAACATGAGGAACTATTTGAACTGATATTTAGATTGTCAATGCCATATCAAATATAAAGCTTTATCTCTGACACCAAAATAGATAGATAATATATTATTATTCTAATGGATTTTGGGTAGAAACTAAGTTATAATAATGTTGCTTGTTTTTTAAATTTGGATATTTTATTTATTTACATTTCAAATGTTATTTCTTTTTGTGTTTTGTTTTGTTCTGTTTTGTTCTGGTTTGTTTGTTTTTAAATTCTTTAGTTGTTTTATTTTTTTGTTTTGTTTTGTTTTGTTTTACAGTCCAGTCTTCTCCTGGTCCAACCTCACCTTCTCCCCCTCACCTGTCTCCAAGAGGATGTCACCAAACCCCCACTTCCTGGGGTCTCAAGCCTCTTAAGGTTTAGGTGCATCTTCTCTCACTGAGTCAAGACACTAGTTCTGTGCTGTATATGTGTTGGGAGCCTCATAACAGCTAGTGTATGCTATTGGTTGATGGCTAAGTGTCAGAGCAATCTCAGGGTTCCAGGTTAATTGAGACTGCTGGTCTTCCTATAGGGTCACTTTCCCCTCAGCTTCCTCCAGCTTTTCCCTAAAGAATGCACAGGGGTCACCAGCTTCTGTCCATTGGCTGGCTGTAAATATCTGCATCTGACTCCTTTAGGGGCTTGTTGGGCCTTTCAGCAAGCTGTCATGCTAGGCTCCGGTTTGTAAGCACACCACAGTATCAGAAATAGTGTCCGGTTTTGGGGTCTCACTTTGAACTGGATCCCAATTTGAGCCTGTCACTGGACCTCCTTTCCCTCAGGCTCGTCTACATTTTTGTTCCTGCAGTTCTTACAAACAGGAACAATTTTGGCTCAGAGTTTTTGACTGTGGGATGGCAACCTAATCCCTCTAATTGATGTCTTTCTGTCTACTGTAAGTAGGCTCTACAAATTCTTTCTCCCCACTGTAGGGAATTTCACCTGATGTCCTTCCTTTGAGTCCTGAGAGTCTTCTACCTCCCAGGTATCTGATACATTTTAGTGGGTCCCCCCATATCCTACCTCCCGAGATGGGATACTTGATCATATTCTCCTCTTCCTTTCCTAGTTCCCTTTCTGACTCAGATCCCTCACTCTTTCCCCATCCCCATGATTGCTTTCTTTTTCCTCCCAAGTGGGATTGAGGCATCCTCACTTGGGCCCTCAGTATTATTAGCCTTCTTGAGTTCTGTGGATTGTATCTTAGGTATTCTGTACTTTTTTGGCTAATGTCCATGTGTTAGTGAGTACATATCATGCATGAACTTTTTTACCTGAGTTACCTCACACAGTATGATATTTTCTAGTGTCATCCATTTGCCTGCAAAACTCATGATGTCCTTGTTCTTAATAGTTGAGTAATATTCTATTGTATAAATGGACCACGTTTTCTGTATCTATTCATCTGTTGTGGGGTTTTTGGGTTGTTTCCAGTTTCTGGCTTTCACAAATAAGGCTGCTATGAACATAGTGGAACACATGCCCCTGTGACATGGTGGGTCATCTTTGGGTATATGCCCAAGAGTGATATAGCTGGGTATTCAAGTATAACTATTTCCAATTTTATCAGGAATCTCCAGATTGATTTCCAGAGTAGTTATACCAGTTTGCAATCTCAGCAACAATGGAGGAGTGTTCTTCTCTCCTACCATGCTTGCCAACATGTGCTGTCACATGAGATTTTCATCTTAGCCATTCTGATTGGTATAAGGTGGAATCTCAGGGTAACTTTGATTAGCATTTTTCTGTTCACTAAGGACTTTGAACATTTTTAGTCATTTGAGATTCCTCTATTTTGAATTCTCTGTCGAGTTCTATACCCCATTTTTTTTATTGAGTTGTTTGGATTCTTGGTGGTTAGCTTCTTGAGTTCTTTACATATTTTGGATATTAGTCCTCTATTGGATAGAGGGTTAGTGAAGATATTTTTCCAATGTGTAGGTTGCTGATTTGTATGGTTGACTATTTCCTTTGTCTTACAGAAACTTTCCAGTATCTTGAGGTCCCATTTTTCTTGATACTTTCTTTATTCAATTGTTTATTTTTGGCTTCATTGTCAAAGATCAAGTGTCCATAAATGTGTGGCTTTATCTCTGGGTCTTTAATTGTATTCCACTGATCAACATGTCTGTCTCTGTACCAATACCATGTACTTTTTATCACTATTGCTCTGTAGTATAGGTTAATATCAGGGGTGGTGATTCCTCCAGAACTTCCTTTATTGTTGCAAATTGTTTTCACTATTTTGGGTCTTTTGCTTTTCCAGATGTATTTGAGAATTGATCTTTCCCTGTCTTTGAAGAATTGTGTTTGAATTTTGATGGGGATTGCATTGAATTTTAGATTGCTTTTGGTAAAATGGCCATTTTTACTATGTAAATTCTGCCAATCCATGAGCATGGAGCTCTCTCTATTTTCTGAGATCTTCAATTTCTTTCTTGAGAGACTTGAAGTTATTTTCATACATACCTTTCACATGTTTAATAAGAATTACCTCAGAAAATTTTATATTTTTGTGGCTATTGTGAAAGGTGTTGTTCCCTAATTTCTTTCTCAGCCCATTTATCATTTGTATAAAGGCAAGGTACTGATTTATTTGAATTTTAGTTTTATTTGTAGCCTTGTTGCTGAAGTTGTTCGTCAGCTATACAAGTTCTCTGGTAGAATCATCTCTGGGGTTGCATATATATACATATATGTATATGTACTATATTGAATAAATATGGCGAGAGTGGTCAGCCTTGTCTTGTCCCTGATTTTAGTGGAATTACTTTAAGTATCTCTCCATTTAATTTGATATTAACTGTTTGTTTTCAGTAAATTGCTTTTGTTATATTTAGGTTTGGGCTTTGAATACCTGATCTCTCCAATACTTTTAACTTCAAGGGGTGTTGTATTTTGTTAAATGCTTTTTCAGCATCTAAGGAGATGATTATGTGATTTTTTTCTTTGAGTTTGTTTGTGCAGTGGATTACGTTAATGGATTTACATATATTGAACCTACCTTGCATCCCTGGGATTAAGCTTAGTTTATTGTGGAGAATGATTTTTTTGATGTATTCTTGGATTCTATTTGTGAGAATTTTATTGGATATTTTTCCTCTAATATTTATCAGTGAAATTGGTCTGAACTTCTCTTTTTTGTTGGGTCCTTGTGTAGTTTAGGTATCAGAGTAATTGTGGCTTCATAGAATGAGTTAGGTAGTGTTCCTTCTGTTTCTGTTCTATGGAATATTATGAGGAATATTGGTATTAACTGTTCTTTGAAGGTTTAGTAGAATTCTCCACTAAAGCTATCTGGCCCTGGAACATTTTTAGTTGGGAGGTTTTTTAATGACTTCTTCCATTTCCTTAGGGCATACAGGCCTGTTTAGTTTACAAGCTGGCTATCTGTGTTGGTAGAAGGCACTGGCCAGACGGGCAACTTTCATTGTGGGAAGTAACCATATCCTTACCTTGTAGCAACTTCAAAGTTTGTGTGAGCTTTCTTTACAGTACCCAGCAGCAACAATTATAGCAAGGCACCCTAGAATCACTTAAGCCTACTCAATCACAGTAAACCTAAAGCCAAGTTTCTTATGTTTTATACTAATATTTTTCTTCCAAATCCTCAAATGTAAGAATAAAGCCCATTATAATGGCTTTGCTGTAATTGACTAAGGTAGGAAGTAAAATCCTGTTCCTACATTCAGTACGCTCAATTTTTACAGACTCAGTTCTCTTTGAATGTTCATTCTTCTCTCTCCCTCTCTCTCTCTCTCTCTCTCTCTCTTTCTCTCTCTGTCTTTTTTCTCTGCATCCCCATGTGTGCATATATATGATTATGTGTGCATTTGTTTGTGCATGTATTTAAATTTTCTAAAGTGGTAGACTGAGATACTCTTTTTTCCTTCTTTACATGAGTAAGATTTCAAATATTCAAGTATGTAAATGAAGATAACACCACAAAATCTGAATGACAAGGAAACCTTTTTAGTTAATCATTATAAATATGCATATTGACCAATTACTTTCAAACAGGCTAAGTTATATGCATTACCTTAAAAGGCATTCTTTACAAATATTATGTTGGCCTCTGAACTTCAGAATCTGAAGAAAATTCAGCCTTTCAAACAAATATACAATTAAAAAAACATTTTATCTTACCTTAGTACTGCAAAATGAATTGGATCACATAAAATGTCGTATGTTGGAACCACCTCAGTGTTTTTAGTGGATGAAGGAAGTTATGACTGGAAGAAGGACAGATACGAATAGGTCAGTATTTTAAAATTCCCTGTGCATACATGGGACTTCAATAATAAATAAAACAGCCTGACTCTTTGAGATAATATAGATTAGATAAAATAATTAATTAATGTATAGATTCCTTTATTTAAATTCATTTTATTTTAAAACATTTTATTTATTTATATTTCATATATTGCTCCCCTTCATTGTCCCCCACTTCCAGATTTCAGTATACCATTCTTCATTTTCTTTGCCTCTTAGAGGGTGCTCCCCCACACAATTACCACCCCATCTCACCCCTGAATCCTCCTTCCACAGAGCATCAAATCTTTTCCTGCTTAGGTGCATCCTTTTCCACTGCCTTCAGACAAGGCAGTCCTCTGTTACATATGTGCCAGAGGCCATGGACCAGCCCATGTGTGATCTTTGGTTGTTGGCGTAGTCTATGGGAGCTTCCAGGCGTCCAGGTTAGTTTATAGTGTTGGTCTTCCTATGGGGTTGCCATCTACTTCAGCTCCTTTATTCCTTCCCCTAATTCTTCCATAGGGGTCTCCTATCTCAGTCTAATGGTTGGCTTAATATGCATCTGAATGTAGAATAATGCAAATTGACCCATATTTGTCACCTTGTACAAAGCTCAAGTACAAGTGGATCAAGGATCTTACCATAAAACCAGATACACTGAATCTAATAGAAGAGAAAGTGGGAAATAGTCTTAAATGCATTGGCACAAGGGGAAGTTTCCTGAACAAATCACCAGTAAATGGCTCAGGCTCTAAGATAAACAATTGTCAAATGGAACCGCATGAAACTAAAAGACAAAGAGCATTGTCAATAGGACAAAACGGCAACCTACAGATTGGGAAAAGACCTTCACTAACCTTACATCTGATACAGAGCTAATATCTAAAATATATAAAGAACTCAAGAAGATAGACTCCAAAGATGCACATAACACAATTAAAAATGTGTCACAGACGTAAACAGAAAATTCTCAACAGAGAAAACTTGAATGACTGAGAAACACTTTTTTTTTAAATTTTAAAACTTAGTTTTACATTAAATTTTACTCCATCATAATCATTCATGAATCCTAACATATTTCAAGATGTTCTCACATTTGCAACTGTGATATTTTCAGGGCTAACAGAGCAAAACATGGTCATTCAAATATTCTCTGTTTTAAAAAAACTTGTGGAATAGAGGACTTTGTAAGAATAGCATGAGTGCTGGGCAGTGGTGGTGCATGCCTTTAATCTCAGCACTTGGGAGACAGAGGCAGGAGTATTTCTGAGTTCAAAGCCAGCCTGGTCTACAGAGGTCTAGGACAGTCAGGACTACACAGAGAAACC
>NW_022196896.1:77182285-77187275 GCF_008632895.1 Mastomys coucha | reverse complement strand
AAAAAAGGAATAGCATGAATGACCTGGCTGTAATACAAGGAAAGCACTGTTGATGAAAGCTGGCAAAACAAACAAACAAACAAACAAACAGCCCCAAAAAACCTGACTGGAGCTTCACATCTGCAGCAGGAACCCACAGTGCAGATATTTAACTTTGTAGATATTTAACTTTGTAGATATTTAACTTTGCACTTTAAGTTCTAGACAAAAACTGTCTGTCATTAATAACGTCTTGCTCAAGTTCAGATTCTTTCTTTTAAGCAACCACCCCAAGAAACTAATAGAGTTACTTCCTTCATGATAATTGACTTGCTATCCTTATTATTTATCTTGAAACTCTGACTCTTCCATGCTCATGGGTTCAAAAGATAATGTTAAACACTTTCTTATAGATTTGTAGATTTGTAATTTTGCAATGTATACTTTAATTTAACATAGATACTGTAATTAGTATATATAAATCCCATGTTATGAGACTTTTGTAAAAAATTCATAGTGCATTGGTTGAGCTTTGATCCCATAAAAGTTGTTTTTCATTTTTCTTTTTCTCTTATTAAAATAGATTATATTCTCATACTTATAATTGTATTCTGAATATGTTTTTTTTCTCTCAACATTTCCCAGTTCCTCCACAAATTCCCTTCCACTCTCCTTCAGATCCACTCTTATTCTGTCTCTCATTAGAAAAGAACAATCTTCCAAGAGATGTCAGCCAAACTTGACAATATTTATTGTAATTAGATAAAATGAATTCTATCATATTCAAGTTTGACATGGCAACCCAAGAAGAAGAAGAAAAGTGCCTGAAGAGCATGCATAAGAGTACAGCCACTGTAGAAATCAATAATGTGGTTTTTCAGAAAGTTAGGAATATATATACCTCAAGATTCATCTATACCACTTTTGGGCACATATCCAAAGGATGCATCATCCTACCACAAGCACACTTACCAACAATGTCCATTGTAGTTTTACTCACAGTAGCCAGAAACTGGAAGCAACTGAGATATACCTCAACAGAAGAATAGATAAAGAAAATGTGGTAAATTTATGCAATGGAGTATTACTCAGTTGTTAAAAAAAATGACATTTTGAAATTGTTAGGCAATGGATAGAACAATAAAAATAATCCTGAGTTCAAACCTAGAAAGATAAATATGGTATGTATTCCCTTTAAATGTATATTAGAAATTGATAAATAGTAATAAAATTTCTTTCCTTAGATCCAGAAATGCTAGGTAAAAAGAAAGAGTGTATGTGAGATTGCATTGATCTCTCTAGGAGGGAAAAAAATGGTATGTTTCATGGTAACACAACAATGATAATATGTATCACTTCATGATGAATTACATTCCAACAAATTCACACCATCACAAAATGACCTGTCATTACTAATATTTTTATTCTTTTTCTATATTAGGTTTCTCTTCTTTTAAATTTCACCTCTCTCTCTCTCTCTCTCTCTCTCTCTCTGTGTGTGTGTGTGTGTGTGTGTGTGTGTGTGTATGTGTATATGTGTCTTCTGTGTGTCTGTCTGTCCCATCAAATTGGATTTCTTACTATTTCCTCAGCTACAAGCTTATTCTCCAGTATGATATATATTATCATTTATATGCAGCAAAGTCTTTGTGGTTTCCCATTTTTAAAGAGAGGTTTCAAACCCAAACTGTATGTCAATGTTACTACTATTATATAAAGACTAAAATTTTAGTAGGAATATAATATTTATCTTACTTTTATTTTTATAATTTAATAGTTCTGCTGTCAAAGGGTAGAGAAATTACACTAGTATCAATGTTATATGCTAAGAAAATGTTAGTTTTGGAAGACATGTCAAATTATATAAGCATATTTCCTCAAAATTTTAACTGACTTTGATCTCTCGTTAGTGAGTTTGTTCAGCCTTTGCAATACATGGATGAAATTTGTGTTTGTTACATGTTGTCATTATGTCCTGTTAAGTGTCCTTTAACTATGCAGAAAAGACATTCCTTATAGACACTTGGGATTGCTAAAGAATTGAGACATAATATTGATCAGTAAAACAGGAAGAAGTATTGCTATTTAAACCAATATACATATAGTTAGACATCATTTTGTTAATTGAAGTATACATAGTAAATATACACAAGTACCACCACATGTATAAGTTCAAAAATGTTGATCTTATATAAACTAATAATTACCACAGGCTGGGCAGAAGGTGGGAATGGACAAGGAACATTTGATCATTGGTATTAAGATAATGATATTAAGCTATTGTTAGATGTAGTAAGAAGTTCTGGTGTGTAATTTCAATGCAAGGTGGCACATGTAATGATAATAATGCACAATAAATTTTAAATAGTAGGAAAAAAGTAGTTAGAGTGCTTTCACTGTGTATGATAGTTATTTAAAGAGATAAATATTTTTGATGAAAATGTACACAATGTATCTATTATAGGATTAAAATATCACAAAGTATTCCATACATATATATAAGACTAACAAGTATCCACACTTTGGTCTTCCTTCTTCTTGAGTTTCTTATGGCTTGTGGTTTGTATTTTGAGTATTCTGATCTTCTAGGCCAATATCCACGTATCAGAGAATACATACCATGTGTGTTCTTTTGTGATTGGGTTACCACACTCAGGATGATATTCTCCAGGTCCATCCATTTCCCCAAGAATTTCATAAATTCATGTTTTTAATGGCTGAGTAGTACTCCATTGTGTAGATGTACCACATTTTCTGTATCCAATCCTCTGTTGAGGGACATCTGGGTTGTTTCCAGTTTCTGGCTATTATAAATAAGGCTGCTATGAACATAGTGGAGCATGTGTCCTTATTATATGTTGAAGCATCTTCTCGGTATATGCCCAGAAATGGTATAGCTGGATCCTCTGGTAGTACTATGTCCAATTTCCGGAGGAACTGCCAAAGTGATTTCCAGAGTGGTTTACCAGCTTGCAAGTCCACCAGCAATGAAGGAGTATTTATCTTTCTTTTCTTTATATTTTTCTTTTCATTTTGTGTTACTGGAGGATGAGTAAGAACTATCATTGGGATGGAAATTGCTAAACCTACACATTATGGAATAAGGCACACACATGGTCTTTCTCCATGATGCCAAAGGACTATCTGCAGTAATATTGGAGATAAATCAATAAAAGTCTCCTTGTGCTGAGCGCTACTGTACTGCTACATTGCTGATATGTTATGCTACAACATCTGCTTTGTATCTAGAATGGAAAATATAAATCTGCAGCAAGTGGGTAAGAAAATTGGACATGAACAATTATGGAAAGTGTTAACATAAGTGTGGTGGTAAACACTAACTAGTTCATGGTTGGAACATTCTCTTCTCCCTATAGAGGGAGAATGTTTATGTGTGCATATTGGTGTTACATCAGAGAAGTCTCTGGTAGACACGTGAAGTGCGTTGTCTACAGAATCACTTTTCAAAATTGCATTACACAGAGAGAAAATCCATTCAAGAGAAGAGAATGTCTAAATATTTATTAGAGCTAATTGTTTTTTTTAAAGAAGGCTCTAGTTTGATTGCCAATAAATTTATCTTGTGGATAACAACCATTTGTAAGTCTAATTCTAGGTAATTGCATACTTTACTATGACCTATGTTAGCATACACACACACACAAACACACACATATTAACACACACAGACTATATTCATACAAACATATACATACATACATATGCACTAATAAATTATAGTAATCTACTCCTAATTTCTGGTGTGACACATGCCTCATGGGAAAGCTGCAAGTAAAAATTCTCTTGATAACAGCTTAATATGCAAACTCCTAGGCAACTAAGGAGAATGATAGGCTCAGGAAATCAAACTTCAGTTGCTATCAAGACATGCAAATAAGTTTTCATATTAACGTCATTATGTCAGAAAATATGCACATGTTATTATTACACAATTAATGATTAATTAGTATAAGAAAACTTCTAAATGGAAACAGATATAAAATTTCAATTGATAGAAAGAGATACTATTTCTTGCCCAGTTGATCCTCAGTTAATGCAATCACAATCAATATGTTAGCAGGATTGTGAAGTGACAAAAAGTTTAGTCAACATTTTGTAAGAAAATCCAGGGATCAAGAAGATTTAAATTATATACAAAAAGACGAAGGTTAGTGAAAAGATATTTTAAACCATACTATATCATTATAGTAAGCAGAGAAGTAAAATCAGTAAAACAATCCTCTACTAAATTGACATGTTTCTAATTCAACAATTTCTCAGATTTCAGTGATATGTAGAGGAATAAGAAATGTGCTCAGATCACAGACATCAAGATCTTGTTAATAATGTAGGAAAAAGGATACTGGTTGTGCTAAGTTGTTATGCAGACTATGGTCCATTGACTATTTTCTGGTCCTCATTACACAACAGTAGACCTGCATTTCTTAGTTAGGTTTCTATTGCTCCATTAAAACACTATGAATAACAGGTAAGTTGGGGAAGAAAGGGTTTGTTTGAGTTACACTTATGGATCATTTTTTTTTATTAGAGATTTTCTTTATTTACATTTCAAATGATATCTCCTCTCCTGGTTTCCCCTCCAAAAAACAAACAAAGAAAAGGAACAAACAAACAAAAAAAACCCCTACTACCTCCCCCTTCCCCCTGTTCACCAACCCACCCTCTCCCGAATCCTGGACCTGGCATTCCCCTACACTAGGGCATAGAACCTTCACAGGACCAAGGGCCTCTCCTTCCATTGATGACCGACTAGGCCATCCTCTGCTATACATATGCTGGTGAGCCATGAGTCTCACCATGTATACTCTGGCTGGTGGTTTAGTCCCTGGGAGCTCTGAGGGTACTAGGTAGTTCATATTGTTGTTTGTTCTAAGGGGCTGCAAACCCTTCAGCTCCTTGAGTCCTTTTTCTAGCTTCTTCATTGGGGACTCTGCTCAGTCCAATGGATGGCTGTGAGCCTCTACTTCTGTATTAGTCAGGCACTGGCAGA
>NW_022196896.1:77167142-77181988 GCF_008632895.1 Mastomys coucha | reverse complement strand
CATAAATTCATTGTTTTTAATAGCTGAGTAGTACTCCATTGTGTAGACTTACCACATTTTTTGTATCCATTCCTCTGTCGAGGACATTTGGGTTGTTTCCAGTTTATGGCTATTATAAATAAGGTTGCTATGAACATAGTGGAGCATGTGTCCTTATTACATGTTGGAGTATCTTCTGGGTATACACTTATGGATCATAATCCATCTTTGGAGGAAATCAGGACAAGAACTTAAGCACAGCTGGAAACTGGAGGCAGGAGCTGATGGAAAGGCAGTAGAGAAGTTTTGATCACTGGCTTGCTTCTCACATCTTGCTAAACCTGATTTCTTAGAGAACCTTGTAGAAACAGTTGGTTGATCACTATTGAGAAAATATTTCATAAGTGGATCTCATGATGGGATTTCCTCAACTGAGGTATCTTCCTTTCTGATGACTTTAGCTTGTGTTAAGTTGGCATACAAAACCAGCCAGTACAACTGACTCCTTTCAAAATAGCACATCCCTTCCTCTCTTATTCGTCTCCAAGACCACACATTAAATCATGAATAAATTTAAGTCTTACAGTCTTTACAGATTCAAAAACATTAAAATGTTAGTTCCTTTAAAATAGCCAAACTATTTTAAAATCCACGATCTTTAAAATTCAAAGTCTCTCTGTAGTAAAATAATTCCTTACTTCAAAAGGAAAAAAATCAGGGCACAATCGCAATCAAATCAAAGGAAAATCATTCTTAGTCATCCAATTTTTGGGATCCACTCACTATCTTCTGGACTCTTACAAAGGGCTTGAGTCACTTCTCTAGTTCTGCCTTCTATAGGGCAGAGTTTGTATTTTAGGCTCTGGCTACAACCTCTCTATTGCTGCTGCTGTTCATGGTGGTCATCCCATGGTACTGGCATCTTCAAAAGTCTTGGTTCTTCTGCTGCAACTGGGCTGCACTTCCACAAACACACTCTATTAGGCTTCCTTCCTGATGCTGATCCTCAAACCCCTTTAGTCCTCGGTCTTGAAACTCCACCAAGGCTACACTTTGAATGCTAATCAGTGGCAGTGAAGTGTCCTAAATATAGGTGTCTTCATTAATAGGATCTTTCTCTTGGATTATAGAAGGTTACCAATAATATTGTCAATCGCCTATGTTTGGAGTTATATTTAGTATAATTTGTATAATTAATCCAAAAATTTTAAGACATTTCTGGTAATGAGAGCTTTATTTGTCAGGATATGATATTTAGTTGGCAATAAAGTTACAGGATTTGAGCATTGAAATATTCAATAGATAGGCAAATATATAAATTTGGGTTTTAGGTCCTATTCAGTGAAAATTATATATCTATTCAGGTAATAAACTAGCAATAGAATAGTAAAATCAATTACTAAATTTTTGAAACTTTCCTCTTTGGATAATAATGGAATTCTGGTTGCTATTTTTCAAACTGATTCTGGAGAAGGGACAGTTTCCAGCTCTAAGACATTAAAAGAAAACAATAAAAGGGATAAAATATGAAGTTTTATTTATCTATATGCTCACTATTGTTCAGTATTAGAATATTGTGAGCCATACTTGGTTCAATTACTTATGTTTGCAAACTAAATAATATCCAAAAAAAAGGGAGAAAGTTACTGAATGCTACCTAACTTGGTAGAAGTTAAGTCTGTTAAAACAAAGTAAAAGGGAAATTATTTTTACTTGTGTAGCCTCTATAGTATCTCTAATAGTTGAATTTAAGTCAAGCTATTTATGTAAGATAATTTAAACATTGATTCAAATTAAAGTTATAATTCTTGCATATAGTATATTAAATGTTTTATAACATAAAATATATTATCATATATATTTATATATTTAAATATGTAATAACTATATTATTTGTACTATTATATTAAGAAACACTAGCAGCAAATGCAACATATGTTTACTGTTAGGCATAATCAAGTACAAAATATCAGCTTTCAAATAACCAAATATTTCAAAAATCTATATAAATACTATTTTTCTTCTTCTCTCATAGTTACATTTACATCATGAGTTTACAATAGCTTTAAAACCTTACATTTAAATATGCAGAAGTATTTGTTTGCAATATGTGAATTAAATTATATTTTTCTTTAAGTATTAAAGTAATAGAAATAGTATTATTCTTTATATAGGATATTTCTTATTGCATCTAAGCAACAGTCTTTTTTTTTACATTATTAAATCCCATGACAAAAACATTTAAAAATAAGGCCATAATACAATACTCTTTGACAAATTAAGAACATAACAATACTAACATTTGAACATAGAAAATATAGAAGTTTCAGGAGATATCAGAACTACTTATAGACTAAAACTCAATTCAATAAAAAATAACTATGTTACATTCAAGGTATTACATTATATATATTATACTTATAATATATATGTATATACTACATATATGTATATATACATATATATTATAATTATAATATATAATATACATAATATATAATATAATATATTATAATATATACATATATTATATATAATATATACAAATATAATACATAATATATACATATTTACATATGTATATATTATATATTAAAAGTATAATATATACATATATATGTAATTTATATTGGGTAAATAAGGACTGGTAAGCCTCTATACATTCATTCCTATAATCTTCTAATGATAATTGATAGATTGATTTATTTCTGGGTTTGAATTCAGAGCATTATATATTCTAAGTAAATATTATATAAATGAGATTAATTAGTAAAAGATTTTAAATAAAAGAATTAGAAGAGAAAGTAAGTTAAGTGTACATAGTTTACTCTTGCTAAGTTCATTCACCCCTTTCTCTGGTTCAAAGACAATCTGGAACCTTGCTTCAACAGGAATTTATGTGCATATCAAATAATTTAATTCCTTTATTTTATGTATAGAGAAATAAATTTTCTCATTTAAAATAGATTATGATATTATATAATTTAATATGTACAAATATAAATATATCAATGTTACATGTAAATATATAAATATAAAAATATTTGTGTTCAGACATATATATTATAGTTCATGTGCTGATCAGATGCTAACAAAAGAGTTGACTTTCTCTTTCAACCACTGATTGGATTAAACTCAATACAAGTCATCACTCTGTACTATACCAACAAAGCAATCTCACAGGCCTACTTGTTTATTTTTAAAACATCACATGTGTGTGCTACTATGTTTGTGTGTATATTATTATTCATATATTTATATAGATTAACATAGTCTCATTAGTTAAAAACTTGGTATACATTTTAATAACTATCCCCCTATTATGCTTTTCCTCTGTGTTTCTGAGATGTTATTCTTTTTAATTAATTGGGAGGATTTTAGAAACTAAAAGTTATGAGTAATTGCTATTACTGTGAGCAAATTTGTGATGGATAGCTATTATTTGAAATGACCCCCAGGCTCTATGATGGCATAAAGATAAACAATACTCTTATTTACATGCACATATGATCTTAGTGTATCTACCATTTATCTATCATCTCTCTATCTATATGTTTATTTTCCATTGATTTATTTTTCAGTAGTGTTGTGGTAGAATGTGAAATGTCTTCCCTAACCTTATTTGAACCCTCAGTCCATGGCTGGTGATTTTTTTTTGTGAAGGTAATGAAAGTTTTAGGACATAAAGGCTTTGTAAAGGAAGTATAAGCATGCTAGTTGAAACAGGACTTGAAACTATCCGGCACCCAATTCATTTTCTTTCTGTCTCTGCACAGTAAATAAAGACAAGCTGACTGGCTGGTCCTGCCACTGTGCCACTTCCTTCATAGTGGACCATATGAGCTCTTGAATTATAAATCAAAATAGACAGTTCTATCCTAAAGGTGCTTTTGTCAGGATCTTTTATCATAGCAAGAGAAGTGAATATACAAGCAAATATCATTCATTAAGCTCTAGGCATGTTATTTTATCTAAAATATAAAAATGAGGAAAAAGAGTATAAAGGAGCTTCTACTATATTGGCAAAATAAAACATACATAATTTAGTTCTAGGTGGTGAAATAAAAAGAAAACTGAAGAAAAATGAAAAAAAATAGTGACAAAATACAGATTACTTTCCTCAGGACACCTTTCATAAATGTACTCCCAGAAGTTGATATTTGACCAATAGAACCAATGAAACATTAAGTCAGCACAGGGTCTTAATTTTCTGTTGCCCACTGATGTAAGGAACTGCAATGTTAGGAATACTTGTTCTTGCATGGTGCAGTGTGCAGAGCATACATTAGGTGGTTCATAACTCCCTATTTCCAGATCTGTATCAGAGAGATTCTTATGTCCTCCATTGGCACCTGCAGACACATTTTTATGTACATATATTCAGGCTCACATTTATTATACTGTTAGTATAATAAAATATACTGCAAAAGTAACTACATAGAGAAAAAGATTTATTGCAGTTCATAATTTCAGATTAAGGTTCAGCAATGTGGAGAAGTCAAGACAGGATTCTCCACTACTGTTTCTTATCTACCAAAATCTGAGAGAAATGAATACATTCATATTCACTTCCTTGCTTAGATGTAGACAGCTTGATTTACCTCATAAATTTCAAGATACTCTGCTATGTTGGATTGAATGAAAATGGACCTCACAGGCTTATAAGGATATGGCACTATTAGGAGATGTATCCTTTTTGGAGGAAGTATATCACAGGGTGTGAGTTTTGACCTTTCAGATGCTCAAGCCAGGTCCATTGTAACTCTTTCTTCCTGATGCCTGCTGATCCCAGATGTAGAACTTTCAACAACCTCTTCAGCACCATGTCTACTCGCATACTATTATGCTTTCCACTCTGATGATAATAGACTAAACATTTCAAATATAAGTCATCCTCTGTTAAATATTCACCTTTATAAAGGTTGCCATGGTCATTGTGTCTCTTCACAGGAACAGAATTTTGGCTAAGACACCTGCCTAGGAATGATTCTTCCCAATGTGGACTATCTTCTATCAACTACATAATTCACCATTGATACACCAACAAGTAAACTCAGTGTGGTTTGTTTCATTTTAATGAAGTAAATAAGCAATGAGTAAATTAAATCTTGAATTAAGACCCTCTTTGCAAGTAATTTTTATGTTGTGCCATACTGATAAAACTAACCATCACAAACATAATGTGAAAAAAATGCCAAATCAGGTAACATGCTGTGTGAAACTTCAGACCCTAAGTTTTGTGATAAAGACTCCCATTTGATTTCACATGGAACACATTGTTAATCCATTGCCTACACTGGCACTCACTGTGTAAGCTTTCTGTAGTGCAAGAAGGGATTACTTAAGTGCAGACTCTGTATAGTGTTAGTTTCTCTCATCAAGATAGTCAAGTGTCAAAAGTACACTAAAATAAAATCTCACACTCTTTCATTGATGTTTAAGGGTGGTAATACTTCATTCTTCCCTGTTAGGTTCTTCTTTTTCTTTCGGAAGTCTTAAGAAAACTCTATGTACTATTGTGCTCAGCATTGATAATACCCTGGTAAGTGTATAAATCCACACAGCAACCGGATAATATAAGCATAAGAAGACACAAATTGTTCGCTGTTTCCCATAAGCTTTTTCAAATCTCCATGAGAGTCAGATTTGTTGTCTCCTGAATGTATAGCTGTGCATATTACAGATCATGTCATTCTCTCAAGGATTTGAATGACATCTTCAACAAAACTTATTGATAGTTCTTTCTGTAGGGATAATCTTTGAGGTACTGTGTGGAGACATCACCTTTTGATAAAAAACTTAATGGTCTATTATGAAAAGGAAGGAAATAAAAAGTGGGAGTTTCAGTAGAGTGATTAGAACTCTGGGAGATAGAGGCAAGAGATTGACCACCTGGACTCAGAGGAAGTCAGAATTATGAAACTGCGGAGGTGTAAGACATAGAATGTGGCAGATATAGCATAGTTTAAATGGTTTAAATAAGTTAGAAGCTAGTCCTAGAACAAGCCTAACAAAAGGCTATAAGAATTGTTAATAAATAATAAGCCTCTGAGCCATTATTCCAGAACTGGGTCATGAATTGAAAAGCTTGTGGATACAAATGGTATACTAAATGTCAGGCTAAAAATCTAAGCTTAGAACCTGAGAAAAGTTCCAGTCAGAAGACAGGGAACACATTCTTTCCAGAGCACTTTTCTAGCCAGGTGAGAGATGCTTCCTTTAAAGGAGAGTGAATCAGCTGCAGAGTACTTCTCTGGTATGACAGAAGGACTAAAAATCCTGGGCCCATGGAAAACCAGCATATACCCATAGGAAAATTTTTTAAACGTAGTGGCATGCGGTGGTCAGGAGACACATTCCCAGAGTGGGTGGAAGTCAGAGGACAAGCCAAGCTAATCATGGCAAGGCATGTGTTTGTGTCTATTTGAAAGCAAGCAACTACCCCAGGGTCAGGCAATGAGACAAGTCCAACCTGAGCGGGGCAGAGCCAAGGGCCAACAGCCTATGAGATGTGCTAGCTGAGCTGCAATGAGACTCAGTTGAAGCTAGTATGCTAAGAATTGGTAAGAGAGTTGGGACATCTTCAAGGAGAAACTTAGAGAAAGTTACAAGAAAATATGTTTTATGCTAAAATAAAAAAGAAACTCAGTGGAAGCTAGTATGCTAAGAATTGGTAAGAGAGTTGGGACATCTTCAAGGAAAAACTTAGAGAAAGTTACAAGAAAATATGTTTTATGCTAAAATAAAAATGGGGAATGCAACAGCCTAGAGGATTTGGACCCATATAATTTTATTTTAGTTGCTGCAGTCATGGAATTAATTACAATATGTTCAATAATGATCACAGCTTTCATTACCCATTTTAAGAAAAATCAGGACAGACTTACATTGAGGAGAATATTGAGAAATTAAATATTAAGTTACAAACAATTGAGGATTCTTTATCAGAATAAAGAATCTTCACAAAATCCCAATTGCAACTGATAGTGACTGCAGAAAAAGTAGTTCCAGTTAAGAAACATCCAAAAAGGCTTGAGGAATTAGAATGCCAGTCCATAGAGATGCAATGTTATAAGTTAAGGATACAGATTCTGCTTAAGGTTGCTACCTTAGAATAATGCCATAAATAGATAAGGTATTTCATTTGTAAAGTTTAAAATATAATAAATATACATGTGTTAATACATGATAGAACTGATTCATGTTCAGAATTCCAAGGGACTTCAGTCTTGAGTTCTGAAAGGGATGATTTTAAGATTGCATATTTATTAGTGATGATACGTATCTTGCAGATGCCTTTGAGAATGAAGCTGATGATACTCCTACCTATGTTTTCATTAGAATATAACAATGTTTTTAGATATCATGGCATAGAAAATTTTACAAATACATCTTACAGTCCTACAGGTCAAGTAATTATGAGGATATCTAACATAGATAGTATATGCTCATAGTAAAGAAATGGGATATAGAATCTCCAAGAGATAGATTAAACAATGTTTTATTAAATTAAAATATTTAATTGTCAATGAGATGCCAGTCCTACTGGAGAAAAAAAACACTGGACTTTAGAAAGGACTGATGAATTAAATTGTTCAATATGGCATGACCTCAGAATAGAAGGCAGGAAATATGAAGCATTGAGGAAGAGATTTTGCCTTTGTTTCCACTGGCAAAGAGAAGCTTTGGACTCCATCAAAATTAGTAAAAATTAGATTTGACTGAGGGAGATCTCCTGAAAATCTAGGCTATGCAAATGAAAGAAAAAAACAAAGAAGAACAACAAAACCGATCAAATAAATGTTGATTCCCTCCACATAAGAAGAGCAGTAAAATTGGGTAAGATATCAATGTTTCCAAACATGGCTTCAACTATGCAGAGCCAATAAATCTGCTGGCTACAAAATCATCAGAAATTATTATTACATGCCATCTTTTTATATGGCATGGATGGAAATTATATTACATTTTGAATATATATATTCTAAATTGATTTATAAAATTAAAGCCTAGTTCTACTTGAAAATAGATAAAATCATCATCTTTAGTTGAATTGTGAATTCTCTGTATCCCATACATATGTTAATGCAGAAATTTATATTATATTTGAAAATTTATGTTTGTAGAATAAAAGAACCAGACACTAATGAAGATAAGACAAGTCCAATTGCCCAAGTGACCCAAATTCAGACTCCCTCAATTACTGTTTCCTCAAAAATCTGCATGCAGGAAAATTTTGTTATGGTCAGCCAGAATTTACAGCATCACAGATTATTCCACGTAGGACTTCAGTTAACCCTGATACTTTCACATCATCCCAAGACTTGATAACAAATGATATAGCTAGCTTTCCTAAGACTTACCACTATCGCAATTTTCTTAGGGCCCACAAAAGAGAACGTTGCCTCCAGAGAACACAGAGAACAGGAATCAATTTTATGTAAATGCTACCCCATTCTTGGAAAGTAGGATAGATGGGTTTTGAGTATTTAGTGAGTGATGGATGTTTGTCATCATTTAAGTGGGAGGGGTCAGAAGTTGTTAATGGTCTTGCTCAGAGAGGAAACAAAATGCAGGATGTTAGATTCAGGGATCACCTTTTCATTTTCATTTAATTTTTCTCCTATATAGTGTTAGGGAAAGAAGGAGAAGTTATGAAAAGTGAAAGAGGACATATAGAAATGATAAGAATATAGAAGTGATAAATAAAAGAGTTGATTGCTGAATCTATTTTATGTTAAAGAACATTAAGCAAAATATATCACATTTTCCATGTACATTGTATATTGATACAGTTTTTATTGTGGTTTGTGTATAATGCTACTTATATTAATTTGGTCCCCCAAATTACATGGGAATATGCACATCTACAAGAAGGCTGAGGGACCCTGTTCCCGCCTCTAGTTGTTTTTGATTGGTAAATAAAATTGCCATCAGTCAATGCCTGGGCAGGGAGACAGAGGATGGATTTTTTTAGGATTCCTAGGCAAGCAACCAAAGGAAGGCAAGGATATGGCTACCATTCTGGGAAAGGAGTAGCTGCCACACTTGAGAAGGAAGGACAGAAAGATAGCCAACATGTAAGAGCTGGGGAAGAGTGGGTCCAGGGACTCACTGACTGTTTCTTTTCTTTCTTTTTTTTTTTAGATGTTTTCTTCGCTTACAATATCTCCTTTCCCAGGTTCCCCTCCAAAAGAAAAAAAAATAAAATAAGAAAAAGAAAAAAAAACCTAAAACAATCCCCTGTTCCCTCCCCCGTCCCCCTGCTCACCACCCTACCTTCTCCCACTTCCTGGCACTGGCATTCCCCTACACTGGGGCATAGAACCTTCACAGGGCCAAGGGCCTCTCCTCCCACTGATGACTGACTTGGCCATCCTCTGCTTTACACATGCTGCTGGAGCCATGAGTACACCCATGTGTACTCTTTGATTGGGACTTAGTCCCTGGGAGCTCTGTGGGTACTAGTAAGTTCATATTGTTGTTCGTGCTAAGGGGCTGCAAACCCTTCAGCTCCTTGGATCCTTTCTCTAGCTCCTTTATTGGGGAGCCTGTACTCAGTCCAATGATTGGTTGTGAGCCTCGACTTCTGTAGTAGTCATGTACTGTCGGAGAGTCTCAGGAGACAGCTATCTCAGGCTTCTATCCTCCAGTACTTGTTGGCATCCACAATAGTGTCTAGATTTGATGACTGAATAAGTAGGATTCCCAGTTGGAGCAGTCTCCGAATTGTCCTTCCTTTAGTCTCTGCTCCAAAGTTAGCCTCTAAAACTCCTTCCATGGATATTTTGTTTCCCTTTTAAGAAGAAATGAAGTATCCTCATTTTGGGCTTCCTTCTTCTTGAGTTTCTTATGGTTTGTGGTTTGTACTTTGTGTATTCCAATCTTCTAGGCTAATATCCACCTATCAGAGAATGCATACCATGTGTGTTCTTTTGTGATTGGGTTACTTCACTCAGGATGATATTCTCCAGGTCCATCCATTTCCCCAAGTATTTCATAAATTCATTGCTTTTAATAGCTGAGTAGTACTCTATTGTATAGATGTACCACATTTTCTGTATCCATTCCTCTATTGATGGACATCTGGGTTGTTTCCAGTTTCTGGCTATTATGAATAAAATTGCTATGAGCATAGTAGAGCTTGTGTCCTTATTACATGTTGGAGCATCTTCTGGGTATATGCTCAGGAGTGGTATAGCCAGATCCTCTGGTAATACGATGTCCAATTTCCAGAGGAACCGCCAAACTGATATCTAGAGTGGTTGTACTAGCTTGCAATCCAACCAACAAAGGAGGAGTGTTCCTCTTTCCACACATCATATAAGATCTGGGGAAGAGTGGATCAAGGAGCTTGCAGACTGTTTCTATGGCAACAAAGATGGAATACAGATTTTAGTAACTAATAATTCAAGAATATCAGAGGGGAGGGTATTAGTCATGTGGAGGTTTGGGAACGGTGCAACCATTTAGCTATTTAAGGCATATTAAAATATAAGGCTCCATGTATGTGGTTTTTGTTCTGGAACCCAGAAGACTGGGGCAGGTAGCAAGGAATGCATAGCCTCTGCTGGGTCAATTAGAAAAGAGATTAAATGGCAACTACAACAGATAGCATCTAATGTGTTAGGCTTGTGCTCACTTTAAAAAATTAATTGGAGATTCCCACATGGAATACATATGACTTCCCTTTCAGATTAGGAAGTGGGGAGAATTGGTTTCTTAGTCAAGCCAAGCCAAGCCATGTGGTTCCTCCCCAAGTGGAAGGGGAATAGATATTCATGCTAGTTGGGTATATGTGATTCTGGGATTTGTGGCTTAAGCCTAGGACACACCCTGGCTGATCAAGGATGTGGGCTGCAGGCTAAGGATTCAGCCAGATGTTCTCGCCTGCTCTTGGATGCTACAAAGACTTGAACTGAAGGTGCTAAGAACTTCTGCTGGGGAAAGGCAACCTGAAGCAAGCAAGCACAGGCCTGAGTAAAATAGGAATAAAGGCTGGAGCATGTGTTCTTATTACATGTTGGAGAATCTTTTGGGTATATGTCCAGGAGTAGTATAGTTGAGTCCTCAAATAATACTATGTCCAATTTTCTGAGGAACTGTGAGACAAATTTCTAGAGTGGTTGTACCACCTTACAATCCCACCAACAAAGGAAGAGTGTTCCTCTTTCTGCACATCCTTGCTAGTATCTGCTTTCACCTGAGTTTTTAATTTTAGCCATTATGATTGTTGTAAGGTGGAATCTCAAGGTTGTTTTGGTTTGCATTTCCCTGATGACTAAGGATGTTGACCATTTCTTTAGGTGTTTCTCAACTATTCAATATTCCTCAGTTGAAAATTTTGTTTAGCTCTGTACCCCAAAAGGTTCTCCAACATACAACAAGGACACATGCTCTACTGTGTTCATAGTAGCTTTATTTATGATAGCCAGAAACCGGAAAGAACTCAGATGTCCTTCAACAGAGGGATGGATACAGAAAATGTGGTACATTTACACAATGGAGTACTATTCAGTTGTTAAAAACATCGGATTCATGAAATTCTTAGGCAAATAGATGGAATTAGAAAATATCATCCAGAGTGAGGTAAACCCAATCACAAAAGAACATACATGGTATAGACTCACTGATAAGTGGATATTAGTCCAAAAGCTTGGAATCCCCAAGATATAATTCACAGACTTCATGTAGCTCCAGAAGAAGGAAGACCAAAGTGTGGATGCTTTGGTCCCTCTGAGAAAGGGGAACAAAATACTCATGAGAGGAAATATGGAGACAAAGTGTTGAGCACAGACTTAAGGAAAGGCCATCCAGAGACTTTCCAACCTGGTGATTCATCCCAGATACAGTCACCAAACCCCAACATTATTGTGGATGCTAAGAAATGATTGCTGAAAGAAGCCTGATATAGCTGTCTCCTGGGAGGCTCTACCAGAGCCTTACAAATACAGAGGTAGATGCTTGGATCCAACCATTGGACTAAGCATGGGGTCCCCAATGAAGGAGTTAGAGAAAGGACTGAAAGAGCTGAAGGAGTTTGCAAGTCCATAGGAAGAACAACAATATCAACCAACCAGACCCCCAGAGCTCCCAGGACCTAAGCTACCAATAAAGGAGTACACATGAAGGGAACTATGACTCCAGCCCCATATGTAGCAGATGATGGCCTTGCCAGGCATCAATTGGGGGAGAGGTCCTTGGTACTATAAATGCTAGGTAGATGTCCCAGTGTACAGTAATTTAAGGGCAGGGAGTTAGGAATGGGTGGGAGGGAGGAGATACACCCTCATAGAAGCAAGGGGACAGGAGAATGGTATAAGGGGTTCCAGGTATGGAAGGAAATCAGGAAAAGAGATAACATTTAAAATGTAAATAAAGAAATTATCCAATAAATAAATAAATAAATAAATAAATAAATAAATGGTAAAAAGATAGGAATAAAGGAAAATTTAATTGTTTTAAGGATAGGAGGATAAGCCTAAGAACAGGTTCATACAGAAATATAGAAGGAAATTTAATTGAAGTTAAATACATAGGAAAGGATGCTAATTCAAGTTAAAGAGAAAGGTGCTATAGTATTTGTACCCAAACATATGTTAATCTCTATAGAAGAGAGAATTAATGAAAACTGATTTAATTGTTTTTAAGGATAGAGAGGAGAATTGCTTTAAAATTAATTGCTTTAAAGAAAATTTGAAAAAAAAAAAAGACCTGGTAATGGGCTTATACAGTAAGGAGAAGGAAATATAATTGAAGTTAGATAAGAAAGTATAATAATTTAATTATTATAAAGAGAACAGTTTTATATATATGTATATAGACACATATATTTATACATATATATGCGTGCACACATGCAGATATTAATAGCAACAGAAGCAGGAGCTTAAGTATGTATGAATGAATAAATAAATTGAGGCCTTTGATCTAATGTAGAACAAGGGCAGGATGTAGGGAGAAAAACCTTATCTAAGACACATTGTAGAAATTTAAGCCTTGACCTCATGTAAAAACAAGGCAGTAGATAGTGAAGGAGCACTGATTGCTTTGAATTGTCTTAATTATCAAAATGCAGGTGTCATAAGATGGGTGGTTATTATATTAAAAATCCTCTGTGAGAGAGCTCAAAATAGATTAGGCCTAAAAGAAAGGAGGCTGCTAATTTAAATCAATCTATACTGTTGATATTTTCAGGTTACTAGACCGAGGTCATGCTATTTTGGGAGAGAGGCTCTGTGTTTGTGTTAAAAGGAAAGAAGAAAAGGCTTTGCATCCCTTCTATCACTTGTATCAGATATGACATCAGATATGATAGAGGAAAACTCCCTGAAGATCTTGGCTACAGACAGAACAGAAAAATTTCAGGAGATCAAACAGGGAGGTAACATGATTTGCTTATTCCTCTACAAGGGAACAACCATGTAACTAGTTCAGATGTAAAAATGTCTCTAGTCAAAGCATCAGCTAAAATTAAACAATAAATCTTATTGGTTATGGAATCCTTAAGATTCACCATGCCATCATTCACCTGGCATGAATGAAGATATATTACAATTGGTTATTGATCAGATTAACTCATAAAAAGGATAGTTGTCTTTTACCTGCTCAAGTGAGGAGCTAAAATTTATCCTTAACTAATCTGTGTACCTTGCAAAATCCATTCAAATATGGTAATAGTACCAAAATTTTTGTAAGATTTATATATTGCTGAATGTGCAGCTCTGACAAGACTCATTCTCAGATATGCTGAAATGATCTGCTGTTCCTTCCAGTCCTTGACTACTGAAGCTGTTTCCAGAAACTTGCTCCCAGAATACCTTCAAGAATAACTGGTGATTCCTCATGACCTCAGTTCTTCCAGACTTTCAGACATATCCAGTGATAACTTCAATCAAGTCCTGAAACTACTTTCCATGCATAAAGAGACTGGATAACAGATGTTAAAGCTAACTTTCTAATTAGAAATAATTTTTTTCCAATTTACATTCCCCTCCCCAGCCCTTTAAATATATATAAATAAGCATCACCCCTATTCAGTCAGAGGAAGCCATGGAGAATAGTCATTCTTATTCATTGGGTTTAAGTGTCTGACTCTGGTTATTTTATAAATTATAGCTATGTTGTAATTTAAAGGGATAATTTGGAAATGGTCATAATTTTCAACAGGGAGGAAAGTAAATAGAGAGCTAGACTTGGGAATTTCTGTTTTTCATTTCTTCTTCTCTATCCTTTCTTTCCTAGGTAAAAGGAAAGGGATTGAAGGGGAAAAGGGGACTACAGTAATATTATAAGGAAGACGATATATGTCATAGATTACTAAATTTATTCTTAAAGAAAGTATTCTTGTATAGCTGGTAGAAATCTTCATAATTGATGGAAATTTGAAATTATAATTTCTTACATTGGTACAGAATTTAAATGTTGATAAGATTTAAGGTTTTCATTTATATACATTTTGGAATTTTGATATAAAATTTGAAATTAATATTGATACACTTAGATAGGTATTGTGCCTTTGCAACTCATTTAAGAATACAAGGTTTAAACCCAGTCCTTCAAATAGCTACTATTACAAACTATTATGGTGATTAAAAAAAAATGTTAAGGTCCAGATAGTAAACTCATGGTTATATTAGATTCTGATTTAATTATAATACTGTGTTTTCTATATTATTCAAATAGAAATAGCTAAGAGTAGTCAAAGTTTAACAGTTAAGATATATTATATACAGAGAGTTGTCAGAAGCAAGCATCAGAAGTACACAGAATGTGGTATTTAAAATCATTTCAGTCTCTGAAGGACAAGCCAGCCTGATATAGCTATCTCCTGAGAGGCTCTGACAGTATCTGACTAACACAGATGT
>NW_022196896.1:77162587-77166754 GCF_008632895.1 Mastomys coucha | reverse complement strand
GAAACTGGGAAAGGAGAAATCATATGACATGTAAATAAAGAAAATATCTAATAAAAAATAAAAATAAATAAAATAAAATCATTTAAGTTTTGATAGAAATTTTGGCTAGGAGATACGTCTACACCTGACAGTACATCAGGTTCAAAGAAGATATTGTGCATAATTTCCATATAGTGTTGCTCCCGTTTTTGCAAGCTAGACACTGCCCTAATTCATTTGCAGACAAAAAACACTTTCCAGGAAAAGAAGCATGATGTGGGACTGCTGACAGCTTAGCTCTGCCAAGACTGCATAAGCTAGTCCATTCATAAATCCTGATTCACTGAAAGTTTATCAGATGGTTCTAGGACAGAAGGCTGAAGCCAGATTTCCCAGCTTTTTGAGGAACAGGGGAATGTCCAGGTAAGCAGCTGTCTCTACAAATTGTTTAAGTTTTAGAAGCTATGTTTTGGTGTTTCCTATATATTCAGGAAATACTTAATTTGTTCTTGGGTCTCTGACAGGGTTGAAGTCTAATTACAGGCTCATAATCAAACTTAAGTTGTTTAGAATTAAAGAAAGTGATCTAGATTTAAAAGGATGGTTTTTAGATACTAAAGCAAGTTAAAATCAAACTCAAGAATATAAATGTAAACTCATATGTGAGGATACATGTTACAGTAATGTACCCAAATTGACAAAATTGATGAACTGGATATTATTAGTCTATATCAGTTTATAGTTTATATAATTGTTATAACTATGTTCAATATATATCTGAGAGAAATGGCCTTTTTCTTGGATAAAAAAGTGCAAATGTGGTAAATTTTGTCTAATGCTACTCATATTAATTTGGCCCCCAAAGTTACATGGGAATCCACACATCTGCAAGTAAGAAGCTGAGGGACCCTGCCCCTGTTTGTTTTAATTGATAAATAAAGTTTTCAGTGGCTAAAGGTTGGGCAGGGAGACAGATGATTGACTCTTAAGATTCCTGGGCAAGCGACCAAGAGAGAGAGGGGAGGATATGGCCACCATCCTGGAAAAGTAGTATTGCAATTCTTATGAAGAAAGGACAGAGAGACAGCCAACATGTCAGAGCTGGGAAATAGTGACCCCAGAACTCCCACTCCCAACTTGGTCTAGGACAACAAAGATGGAGTAGAGATTTTAGTAAGTAATAACTCAGGAATATTGGAGGGGAGAGTTTTAGCCATACAGAGGTTTGGGAGTGGCCCCGCCATTGAGCTGTTTAAGGCATGTTAAAATATAAGGCCATGTGTTTGTGTGTGTGCGAGTGTGTGTGTGTGTGTTTCATTTGGGAACACAGAACATTGTTTCAGGACAGTAATGGACAGTAATGGAATATATATATATATTCCATATATATATCCTTCAACTCTTATTTAAGACGTTGCACATATCAGATCCATTTTAAAATGCAATATGAAGTTCTCATCTTTCAAAGCTGCTATTTCAAACTGTTCAGGATAATTAAGAAATGCAAGTTAGAAAGCAAACTTATGGTCATGTTAGTTGCTAGTATAGTTTATTACAAAACTATGTTTTCTAGTTTGATCACATAGGAATAGATAGAAACAAGCAGTGTTTGCCTATTCAGATACACTATAGATAGATGGTATTCAAAAATCTCAGAGATCTACAGAATGTATTATTTAAAGATGCTTTATTAATTAAAGACTTTTGTGACAATGAATTGCCTACTAATGTCAGCGAACCTATTATACTTCAAAGAAGATAATAAGCAGAAGAAACTAGATATGGAGTTTGCTTCTAGGTGACAAGCTGCCTCTGGGCAAGAGTCTGCCCTTCCTTCAACTGCTGACAGTATGCTGTCCAAACTGGACAAACAGGACATAGGGAAGTTGACTGCTAAGCCTTACCATTACATGGTAGGCAGCCCTTCACAATTCCTGCTTTACAGAATGTCTGTCAGATATTCTGAATCAGGAGGCCAAAGCAGACTCTGCAATCTTGAAGAGGAACCTTGGTTGACTGACCAGGCAGACAGCAACCTCAGTCAATTCTGTAGTTTTGGAAGCTGCTTGCACTGTACTTCCTGTTTACTTAGGAAATAATTATCCGTCTCAGGTCTCTGATGGGATGAAGGCTAGATAGTTTTACTCTTATAATTAAGTTTATGCTGTTTTATATTAAAGGAGATGATTTAAAGCATAAAAAGACATTTTTGGGTTGGTAATGAAAGTTATAACAAAGAGTTTTAGGTATAGAACACTGGACTCACCAAGATTGGAAAAATAGCAGAATACTTTCTCTAAGTTTTGCAAATACATATGCACTAGACATTGTGAGTGTAATTCTTATTTGATAGTTTTCATAATTGTTCTTATTGTATATCATTTACTGATGGTAGTAAAAGAACCTTTTATTGGACAAAAAGGAGGACATGTAAGGATAATCCCTTGTGTAATGTGTTGAAGCATCGTCTGTCAATAAAAAGCTGATAGCCTATTAGCAAAAGGCAGAAATTAGAAAGTAGGAGTTTCAGTAGAGAATTGAAACTCTGGAAGATAGTCAGACATGGGAGATTGGCCACCTTGACTCTGAGAAAAGTCAAAATTATGAAACTGAGGAGAGGTAAAATGCAGAATGTGGCAGATATTGAATAGTTTACATGGGTTAAATAAGTTTCAAGCCAGTTGGGGAATAAGACTAGCAAAAGGCTATAAGCCCGGTTAATAAATAAGACTCCGAGTCATTATTTAGGAACTGGATCACATATGGAGAAACTTGTGGTTACATGATTACATGTTCATGGAATGAGTAGATTAGTCTTTTGTGCCAATAAAGAAAAATAAGGTAAGGGGAGGGTGAGAGGAGAAACATTACTGACAGGTCTCTTACTTGAAAGGTCAGCATTTTCTTGAGTTCTTCATTTAAACTGGTGACAGTAGCTTCTTGCTATTAACTAACATAGTAGATAAATACAGGAAAGAAACTAGACTCCTGACAAGTATTCCATTCACATCTTTATTATTTTGGTCAACAATCTTCCATACCTAAGTATTATCACATTAGCCCAGTACACAAAATATTTCAGAAAGTACCTCTACAGTGTAGCAGTATTTAGTAGTTTGCATTATAATTTTTAAAAGAAATTTTTTAACAGTCTCACCACCTTATACCTCACTCAGTTTTAAACTTTGACAAGTTATCTTTTTTTGGCAAGATATCTTTCTTTGTTTTTTGTTTTGATTTTTATATTATATCTGTAAATATGTTATGGTAACACATGAAATCAAAAATATTTATACTTTGAATTCATTATAGCACAATGACATTTAAATAAACATAAATATTCAGAATCCTTAGTGATTACACATATGTTGGATTACTTGGCTTGCCATACATTGTTACATGTCTAAAACACATGTTAATGATTAAAATGCATAATGTTATTTACAGTGTCAGGATTCATTATTTTGTAACTTTGCCACTTCACAATATTGTACATCCATCAGAAACTTTCATCTGTAAAGTATATTAGCATCTAATTACGGATATACAACGTGCTTTTAAATGATGATTTGCCAAAACCTTCCTTTGATCACAGCATCATATATATACATAAATTTTCTGCTATTAAAAACTGTTAAAGTTTAAAGTCATGATGTTTTCTCCTAATTTATCTGTAATATTTGCTATTTTATTTTTCAATGTTCTTTTTCTTTCTAACCTTTCAATCCATAGACCCAAATAACAATATTTTGGATATCATAGATAAGAACTATCTTTACTTATCTTTAATTTATCTTATTTAATATGGATTTTGGATGAAAAAAAATGAGAATTTAGTTTTTCCATGGTGTCATGTTGAGACACATAGAGACTATCTCAGTATTACTTCTTCATGGCTAAAAATCAACATACTATCCTAAATCCTGTGTATTTATACATTTTTCAATGAATAACATACACTGAGTTTGAAATTGTTCTTCTCATTTATCTGAGTAGACACTAGTTAAAGAACCAACAGCTTGCCATTAGAAGAATATGCCAAATATTAAAAGTACACCTAAGTACATGAGGTTAGTAAGCAATGGAATTCTGTCCAAAATTTGCTCCTGTGTTACCTGTATGTTGGGAACCATGAGAGCCCTGAGATAAATATCCTGACCCAGCTAATTGAGAACCCGGAGATTAACA
>NW_022196896.1:77160321-77161333 GCF_008632895.1 Mastomys coucha | reverse complement strand
GCCTCTGCCCTTCCACCTTCTTTCTTAGACATGAAGACTTGCCTCATCTCCCAAATCCAGGAACTGACTGAGATTCTTCAACTCCAAGAATGCTTTTCTCACCTTTCAACTCTCTGCTCTTCCTCCTCTAATGCTCATCCCTGTCTCTCACAGCGCCCCTCAGTCCACTTGACTTTTCCTGTCACTTGTTCTCAGACTACTGGAGAGCCCGCTCCTGCCTCTAGTCCTCATCCACCTCAACCGCCTGTCACTTGGTCCAAGACACGCCCATCTGCCCCAGCCTCTGCTCCTTCTTCTACCCCTTCTCACCTTCCTTCTTCCTCTGCACCTCTGCAGTCCACACATAAAGACCCCCCTCCTAGTCATGAACACTCTGATTTGGAGGCTGAATAGTCTGCTAGCGACCTTGAACTTGATAATGAAAATGAAAGTGAGACCAATGACTCAGTTCCCGTCCCCACAGTCTATTGCCGGCTCCCATTCAAAAAATTGGAAAAACTCAATTCTGCTGTCAGAAACTATGGCTCAAATGCCCCCTTCACCCACTCCCTATTAGAGAGTATCAGTGGCGATGGCTACCTTACAACAAATGGCTTTCTGTTACTCAGTCTGTTCTGACTCGGGGGGCCAGTTCCTCACCTGGCACACCTATTGGGCTGATTGTTGCAGCTCCTTGGCTCACGCCAACAGCCAGAGTAGCCATGTCTAAACCAGACGGTGGACACTAGACAAACTTCTTAGCCAAGGCAAATATGCCTGTGATGAAAACCAAAGAGACTTTTCATTTATAAATTGTTGAGACTGCCATCCATAATCAGACAATTTCCTACTATTCCCCTTCTTCCCCACTCTGACTGTTAATTCTCCCCACTACCTTATCACCTACAGGGCTATTATGGCAAACCAGACTTCTGTTTTGGCTACATTTGCCTGCTACTCCTTCTAAGGTTTTAACCTCCTATCCTCTTTTAGTAGCTCAAGTGCTTAAATTGGGAAGAGAAAGCTCCCTCAA
>NW_022196896.1:77150512-77158770 GCF_008632895.1 Mastomys coucha | reverse complement strand
AAAATTGGTTCTCTGCCTCCCCATGGCTCACCACCCTCCTTCCCAGCTTGCTGGGACCATTTGTGGGCATCCTTCTTCTTCTCTCCTTTGGCCTTTGGGCCTTCAATTGTCTAACTACCTTTGTTAAGAATCAGGTTGACTCCACTACCAAACCGGTGCAGGTCCACTATCATCGCCTTGACACTGAAGAGCTATCGCAGGCTCCCATCTCTGTGGCCCCCCATGCCCCAGACTCCCCGCCCTTTGGCCAGCCTCTCAACTTTTGGGTCTTAAAAGGACGCTGGAAAGATAGGTTTTGCCTTGGGTCTCACTAGGAATGGTCCATCCCATCTCCCCCTCTATTCAAAAAAGCCTAAGGCCATCAGCCCTGACCCACCCTGGCTCTCTCCCCAAGACATGGGACCTGGTAAGTCAGAGATGGAGCTGGCATTAAGTCTTGACCACCTAAGACAGGGCAGCCCCGTGGGGGCGGGGGTTGACCCAGTGACGGGTAAGAGTTTGAGCATTGCCCTCTACTAGGATCAGGCTCCCATCGTGAGACCTCAAAGAAGAGGTTGAGAAGCCTCCTTCCAGGGCACTTCATTGTGATGGTCCAATTGACCTTATTACACAGACAAGGGGGAGATGTTGGGAACCATTAGAGGCCTGAGATAAATATCCTGCCCCAGCTAATTGAGAACCTGGATATTAACAACCTGCCTGACAATCACAAGGTTGTGAACCCTGAGATTAACATCCTGCCTGACAATCACAAGGATCCGGCTTGGCCCTGGGAAAAGAACATTCACAGAAATCCACCCCCTCTCCACCTGTCATCCACCCCCTCCTCACCTGTCACCCCAGAGCTCAACCCCAGAAGATTTTGTAATCTTCCATCTCCCTCCTTCCTCTCCCCCTCCCCTCCAAGATTTTTGCTTTAAATATGCTCGGCTGCACTAAGTAAACGGCTCTTGACAAGCAATGCTTCCTTGAGTCCTGTTGTCTCTCTCTCGCCCATTCTTTATTCACAGGTTGTGACCCTCCTCGTTTCCCTGAATAACGTGACCTGCAGGCCAGGTCACCTGTATCCAAGAATTTCTGTTTGTGCAAGGAGGAACTGAGGTTTCCATAAGCAACTAATATTAACAATTTTTGGTAGTTTTTATAATTTCCTTTTGATCTGAAAAGTTATCACATGTGTTAGCTTGATGAGTCCTTTACCAATTCAACCTGAGAAGCTACTTTTGTGAACTTAATAAATGTATTGACTATATATCCTTAATTTTGTCCATGGCAATAATTTTTAATAACTAGTAACTGCCTTTACTTTGCAAATAGCTAGGGAAATTAAGCATTAAAATATTTATTTCTATTTAATTTTTAAAACAAAACAAAATTTGTATTTTAATGGAAAGAAACTTGGGGAAAATCATTTCAAATATAGTGACATTGACATTCATGCATTGTTTTATCTATATAAAAAAGTAGTACTATTTTGACACATTTACATTTATCTATTCCTTTATTCTGCATATGGTTGATAGCAAAAAATCTTGTTGAGTTACAGAAGTGAAATCATGTTACTTCTTAAACGTTTCTCATTTTCAGGCCAAAAAAAATGATACGCATGACTCCTCAGAGTATATCATACTTTCATGTAAATACTTACAATGGTTTATTTTCAAAGTATCATGGTGGAAGTAGCTTAACATTGAAATGTTAACCTTGAAAGGAAACCCAGACGCATGGTGCTAATTTATTTTAAAATGTTCAATTTACATAAGTGTCTCAGTTTTACTTTAATATAGTCTGTTGTGGAAACTTTAAATGGAAGGATATGTAATTAATACTAAAAACCTAGATCAAAAAATGGTTAGGGTCATTTCTGCTACCTTTCAGCATCTTCAGTACTGGAATGTACTCTGTATACTCTCAACAGAATAATGTAACCAAAGCCCAGACATAAACCCTTTATCTATAATAGTGTAGTGCTTGCAACATATAAGTACCACAAAGGTTGTTGGACTGTGAAAGGCAGTCTGTGTTCTTGGGTGAGTGAGGCCTACTCCAGAGACCCAGTAGAAAATTTTAGAAGGGACGGAACAGTAAAGCTATGCCCTCCAGACACAGACGCTGACACCATGAGCCCTCACTCCATTATCCTGTGGCTAGATAATGCTCCAAGCTCCCAGTATTCTGGCTGGACTCCAACTGACTACAGCCAGGTATGCCCAGCTCCTGGGAACAAAAAGGTAGGACAATACACTATAAAAGGAGCTGTTTGACCCCCTCCTCTCTCTCTCAACCTTTTACTCTTCTTGTCTTTACCCTCACCTCTTGCTCCCTCTCTTCCCCTCCATTCCCCCTCTCTCCATATGGCTATGGCCAGTCTCTACTTCTTTACCTTTTCTCCCTCTTTCTCCTTTCTAAAATAAAATGTCTTAAGACCATCTTCATCTAGACTCAGGATACTGGGGCAATGGAGTAGGTCTTCCCCTAAAGAGTCTCATCTAATTTCCTGTAGGAAAGTCTTCCAACGTTTCCAGCCTCAAGACCAGACCAAGGACTCTCACCCCATGGCCTCTTGGGAACCACCATCAAGGACCCCTTCCCCTCACCACCCCTTATCTCCTTTTGGCCCTGGGGCTGTTTGAGCTGTCCCCAGGGTCCTTGCCTCATTCTCAACTCTCCCGAGGTATCCAGCGGTGTCTGGAACTCCTGAGACTGAAAGGCTGTGGGGCTATTCCCTCTCCACTCCTTGCAGAATAGGATAGTGGCTTCACAGAGCCAGAAGTCCACCTGGGTGGTGGGGAGTCTCCCCTTTCCTCCCAGCCAGAGTCCCAGAGCTCTGGCAGGATGCAGATAGCCCTTCCCTCCCCCCCAATTTGCCCCCCTGCCACCCTGTGGTGACACCTGTCAAAAGGTTATGGGAATAACTCACCAATATCTGATTTGATGTAATGCATACTCTACAAGATGGAACCAATACTCAATACTGCCTAAGAGACTGATAACCTGAGACTAGGTATCCCAGGAATTTAGAGTAAAAACAAATATTACTGGTCTGAACATGAAAAATAATGTATTGATGAAATAACTCCTAATGATCTTCTGCCATGCTCATGAGTCAGTGCTCTGTTCAGCAGAGAAACCCTATGAAATAACAAACATGAAGACCCACAGCTAGACCTTACAAGGAGAATGAAAGACCTTGGAAAGCACAGCCCTAAATGGGATATCTCCATCAAATCCACTTCCCTCAGAACTTAGGGAACCCTGTAGAACAGGAGACAGGCTGTGGTAATAGGGCACACCAAGAAAACAAGGCCCTCTAAATCAACAGGAACAATGCTAGTATGGATTGACAGTGATTGAAGCAGCATGCACATGACAGCATGCACACGTTCTGCACATACATTATAACTTCAATTTTAGTGTGTTTATGGGATTCTCGTGTCTTCTCTTGTGATCTCTTCCTGCTGGTGGTTTGTCCTATCTAATTTTGTGTGAAACATTTTGTTTTATCTTACAATATCTTGTTTTTGTATTTTAAAATGAATGAATGAGTCAATGAAAACCTAGACACTAGGGTAAAATTTAATAACTGAATGGTGACTTATACAAGCTATGAGAGGGCAAATCAGTTTTCTCCATTAAAGTGACACTAGCTGTAACAAGCACTGTAGGCCAGGCTTTATGTTTAGAAGTAGTTGACCAAAATATAATGGACTCCATAGTTATTTTGTGTGCTTTTATTTATTCATAGTTCAGTTGTTTTTGTTTGTTTGTTTATTGGAGGGGTTATTGTGTTTCCTTGGTATTAGGAATTTGTTTCTGCATTAGGTTTTGTTTGTTTGCTTTTTGTTTTGTTTTTTGAGAAAAAAATAAAGTTAACTGGATAGAGAAGGGAAGATGATTGGGTGGACTTAGGGTAGGAGAAGAATATAATCAAAATATATTTAAATTTAAATATTGTTATTTAAGATCCAATATTGTACAATCTAAGTATACTTTCAGCTTTTGTGTGACAGTGTCTGGCTGTGTACAACATAAGGGTCTTGAAATCTTACTTCTCAGCCTCTCTATTAGTAGTATTTTTTATTTCACGTTTTTACACTATACTATGGTTTTCAGAACAGCTTATATATTTCAAAAGTATTTATATACCCAAAAGAAACATAGATGATTAACTAGGGAGGTGGCTTGTAAGAGAATAACAAAGTGAGACTGAATGCTTTGCTTGACATTTGTAACTCTTGTATCAAGTTTGAAGAAGAGGACTTTATATGTTACTCTTTCTCTGAGATGAATGCTTTTCCAAATTATCACAGCTAATGAACCAAATTCATGCCCTCACCTAATGTTTATGCCACCCTCCAAGCAGAACCATTGTTCATTGAAACAGTTGGTGAATGACTTTATGGATAGACCATCTTAATACCTACACCATTTCTTAAATGAATGTAACCTGTTCTCTGTGGGCTGAGAATGAAGTCACTCACTCAAGTCAAATAGCTTTGACCATAGCAGGAAGTCTGTATCCAAAAATTGAGCCTTCAATTCATTTCTTGGTGCAGCAGAACTATCAACTCTCAGCTTAGCTAGGATGGAGGTAAAATCCTTTAGTGATGTGAGGGTCATTGTATTATAGCCTTATTACAATGAAACCCAATGTCTAAAAATTGTTCTTATTTTGGGCTTGTACCACAGTAAGAGCCAAGATTTTAAACTCTACTAAATACAAAACAAACAAAAAGACTTTATATATTCACGTTCATTTAAGAAAATACTAGTAGTGATGTATTATTTTTAAGTATATAGTTAATATGTTTGGAGTTATTTAAAATTTATATTGAGAAAAACATATGTAATTTCAGTATTGCTACATAAGACTGTTAAATTGATTGTTGTTTTATATCAAACAACTTTTATAATACTTATTTTTATTGTTATAATATTCTATAAATTTTAAGGAATATGACAAAAAAGATATTGTAAGTATTGAAGAGGAGTCTCTGGGAGGAGCAGTGGTATAAAAGGGAAACAAGAATGTGATTCAATTATATTTAATTGAAATATGTTTTTAAATGTTAACAATTTCAGATAAATTGAAATCGTAACTTTTCTCATCATAATGCAATAAAAGTTTAAAAACAGAAAAAAAAAGAATAAATAAATAAATAAATGAATAAGAAACAAAATATAATTGTCTACCTGTTGTCCACTGTTGCAGGAAAAAAAAAAGACCCGGCACACTCCTGCATTTGAGTCTCTGCTGTGGCAACCTTGCCAGCCATCCACTGGTGGACAATGGCCAACAGGATTTTAATTCAGGTGTAGGCGTGGCTGTCCTGGAACTCACTCTGTAGACCAGGATGGCCTTGAACTCAGAAATCCACCTACCTCTGCCTCCCAAGTGCTGGGATTAAAGGCGTGCACCACCCCCGCGAGGCTCTGATTTTAATCTTGAGGAGATTCTGACTCTGAATTACACAATGTCTCCATCCAGGTCCCTAAGTTCTCAGTGATGAGTCATTACCAAGCCAACCCCGTGCTTCAAATCCCCATAGCCTTTGTGGAGCACCTTTGGCAAACCCACTCTGGGTCACCATACCTTCCTCTCTCAAACCCAAATGATCAGAATGAAGGAAAATGCAACTCAAGCTTAGGTCAGAAACAATGGTAACTTAATCTCTGGGCACAACAACTAAAGCCTAATCTTGTAAGGCTTATTAAAATCTGTTTCCTATGGTGGTGAATCCTTAAATATCTGCCATGATATTGGGAAACTCTAGCACCTATATCTTATCACCCTATTCCAAAGAGGACGTAACTCTCTGCGCTTTCCTCTGTCTAACAGGGGAAGTCGCCCCTATTTGCCCCTTTATTCATTAGGAGATTAGTTCACAAGAAGCCACCTGAGTATGTGAATCATTCCTCATTCCAGACAGCCTCTCCTGGGAAAGCAAGGAGCACAGAGTCATTCACAACAATCCACCTAGTATATTTTAGAAAGAAACAATAGGATAGATTTCAGTGGGATCTTTAAATTATAAATCAGCAATACACATGCATCTTCATCAGGAATTTGTCATGTACTAAATCTGGATCTTTGAAGAGGGGAAGCAGGATAACAGGATTTCTATATGTCAGTGATGCAGGGAAGGAGGAACTCTGAGGATCACCAGAGAAAAGTTATCATTAAACACAGAACAGATGTTTCATGTTTTTTTTGTTTGTTTATGAATAAAAACTAATAATATAAGCTTCCAAAGTTTTCCCTTTTTCACATGTTGAAACCCAAAGTTCTCTGTGACAGAGCAATAAAACTACATTTTATAGAGCATAGGATGGTTTCAGGGTAGCTGAAGACAATTACATATCTTTGTTCTCTTCAAAATAATTAGCAGCAAGAAATTAGCAATATGTTTAGGAAAATTTTCCCAGGGCAAAAATCCACAACAAAATTCAACTCAAAAAGTAGCCACGGGTTTAATTAAATATTCAACCATCAAGAGAATATTGCTACCAATGGGTAGTGGTAATTCATTATAGCAAAACACAGTAATTTTTGGTAACTATTTTATTACATTCTTCATAGGTCTTCCTAAAGAACTGCCTATGAGAATAAAATCTCGAGAAAAGTTTGACTGGAACTGCTATAATAAAATTAGAAACTTCATTCCAGAGTTCTGGCGTAAATGCTGTGAAGGTGTTTGAAATATTCTATAATTTCTTGTTTTGGTTACAATATGTTGACAGCCAGCGCCAACAGAAATGAAATAAAGGGTTCTTCTGGTAATAGGAGTAAGAAATACATAGGAAGAGATTGAAGGAGATAAGAAGAGGTAGGCTAGCCATACTGTACCGTACCCACGTGGGAAAAATAAAACATTAGACGACACGAGGTCTGGTCACTCAGTCATCTTGAATTTAATAATAATTCCTTTGTTCCCGCAACAGGTAAAATACCTGGGGCAAAACCCTTCCCCCAAACTACGTCAGTGTAACAGTCCAATCAGTAACTTCCTTCTTGCTCAATGGGGGTGGAGCTTCTGAATGTAGCCGGTTCCGTTCAACAGTGGGCAGCGCTGCATTACTGTCCAGGCTTTGGGGAGGGAGTCTACAACAATATGGAAATTTTTCCTCTGTTAAATTCTTTGTATATAAAAAGGAACACACACACAAACATACACACACACACATGAACCACACAAAAACACATATATATGCAGAGGACATGCAGGGAGATGGATCGAATATCTAGTTTTATTTCCTTGAATATGGAATATCTAAATAATGTCACATACAATAAATACTACACAGAGAATATTCATATTATCTTCAATGTTAAAAAATGGAAATCAACTTTTGTTAAATACTAAATTCTGTATATTCTTCTTGATGTATATATTTTTAGTTTTGTAACTGAACAGAGTTTGATTTAATTGGAATAAGAAATGAGGATTTAGGGTATTAAATTTATCATTAAAATAGAATATTTCAAAGAATATCCATTGTATGCTTATATTTAGCAAATGAATAAAACCATTTTACCATGTAGTAATAAATCCAAATACAACATTGCTAAAATGTAAATTGTCATGTTTCTATTTTAGAATAAAGGATCAAAAGAAAGTTTGTTTTTCATTCACACCTTTGTTCTTTAAGGTAACATAGGAATGTGTACTCCATGAGCATAGATTTTATAGGGCTAATTTCAAATAATTCTCATGGGGAAGAGGTGCAGACCAGGAGGGGAAAAATGACTAGACTGTAAGAAAAGTAAATTAATAAAGGAGGAAGCATTTATGAATACTAGCCATTGGCAATATATTGTTGTAGGAATTTGTTTAACCTAATATTACTATGATCAATATTCTAAAAACAATAAAGCCAAACCATAAAAAATATCAATTTTAAATAATAGTATATATCTCTATACTACATCAAATGTATAAGCTCAGTGTGATGATAAACCACTTGGAAAGGGAATAAACTTTATGTGTATACCCTTGAAAAATATTCTAGATTAGTTTTCAGGCATGCCTTTGAAGAACTACCTCCATTATGTTGAGATGGGAAGATTTACCTACTATTGACAGTATTAGTCAATAGGATTGGAGTCTGTACTTAATAAAAAGAAGAAAGAATTGGGTAGAGTGCCTTCAGTTTCTATTTTGTTGAATAGTTTGAGGAGTATCGGTATTTGGTCTTCTTTGAAGGTTTGATAAAACTCTGCACTTAACCCATCCGGTCCTGGGCTTTTTTTGGTTGGG
>NW_022196896.1:77101254-77147120 GCF_008632895.1 Mastomys coucha | reverse complement strand
AACAATATGAACTAAGTAGTACCCTCAGAGCTCCCAAGATCTCAACCACCAACCAAGGACTGCACATGTAGGGGTCTGATTTTTCTGGCAGCATGTGTATAGTAGAGGAATGCAAATCCAATCAGCAATAGGATGAGAGGACCTCAGCCCTGTGAAGGTTCTGTGCCCCAGTGTAGGGGAATGCCAGGGGCAGAAAGTGGGAGAGGGCAGAATGCCAGGGGCAGAAAGTGGGAGAGGGCAGGGTGGCAGGCATGGGGAAGTGGGAGGCAACAGGGGTTTGTTTTTGTTGTTTTTGTTTGTTTCTTTGTTTTTTGGAGGGGAAACTGGGAATGGAGAAATTTACATGTAAATAAAGAAAATATCTAAAAGAAAAAGAAAAGAAGAAAATTAGTTTACTCAGTCATAAATTCTTATTATCTATTAAATATGTAAAGTTTATATGACTTTTCTAATCATAAGGTTGATACATGCTTTTAAATTTAAAATGATAAAAAGATAGTTATGTTGAAAATTAAAAAAAAATAAAAAGAAGAAATCAACATATACTTTATAATCCGTTATTCTGTACTGTAGATATAATATGAACAGCTGCTTCAAGTTCCTGTCATTTGGATTTCTTCACCATGCATACAATATACTTGAATAGTAAACCAAAAAAAAAAATGTTCAGCTTTCCAAATTATTTTACCACAATAGTAAAAATGCCTGAGAAAAAAACTATTATAGTCCATCATAAAGTGGCCCAAGGAAACCCAACAAAATATCTAATATGCCCATTTAATTATTATTTCCATTGAAAAATATATTTTTCTCTAAAAAAAAATCCCTTCCCGATTTCTCCTATCTCCCACCAAAATAAACAAACAAAACCAAACAGACAAACAAACAAAAAAGCCCATGATAGTCAAGGAGTACACAACAAGATACAATATTAGAGGATGTCTATAACTGTGATTAATGATTTCTATTTAGGAACCAGTTATTTTATAGAGTTATTGCTACTCTCCTATTATTTCCAGTTTATTTCCAAACTTATCATGGATTTGTTGGCCCTCAAAGCATATTTTAGTTAGAGGTTATGAACTTTTTCTAGGGTTAAACGATGAATAAAATTCAAAAATCCCAAATGGAGCTTTCAAATCAAAAAGGCTTTCTTTTACAGAGTTAGTGCTAAAAGAATTAGCAAGTGTTTTATATTTTTATAGCTCTCATTGGTTCAAACAATTTTGGCTAGAAAGATATGGCTAGGCTGAAATTTTCACCACATGCTGCTCATAAGAGTACATGAAAAAGCTTCACTGAATTCATAAATTGATCAAAATGGTTCCACCTCCAACAGACTCTCCTGAGACCATGAATATTCCTGATAATAATAGTGAAATAAGTAAAATCTGAATTTATAGTCAAAGAGCTCCTAAATGCCACTGGAAAAAGGCACAGCATTTTCTTTTTCTTTTTTCTTTTCTTCAATTGGATATTTTATTTATTTACATTTCAAATGTTACCTGCATTCCCAGTTTCCTCTCTGCAAACTTCCTATCCCATCCTCCCTTCCCCTGCTTCTATAAAGGTGCTCTCCCTCCCACCCATCCACTCCCATCTCAACTGCCTTAGCATTCTCTATACTGGGGCATAAAGGTTTAATAGGATCAATGGCCTCCACAACCATTGATGACAGATAAGACCCCTTCAGCTCCTTCAGTCCTTCCCATAAGTCCTTCTTTATTGGGATCCCTGTGCTCAGTTCAATGGTTGGCTGCTTGTATCCACATCTGTATTGGTCAGGACCTGATAGAACCTCTTGTTAGCAAGCACTTATTGGCATCAGCAGTAGTGTCTGGGTTTGGTGTCTATATGTAGTACAGATCCCCAGGTGGGGCAGTCTATGGATGGTCTTTACTTCAGTCTCTGCTTCACTCTTGGTTCCTGTATTTTCTTTACACAGGAACAATTCTGGATTAAAATCTTGAAGACAGGTGAGTAGCCCCATCACTCAACTGAGGTGTCATGCCTAACCTCTAGATATGGTCTCCACAGGTTCTCCCTCCCCTTTGTGGGGCATTTCAGCTAATGTCATCCCTTGGGGTTCTGGGAGGCTCTTGTTTTCCTGGCATCTGGGCTTTCTAGTTGCTAACACCAGTTCCCCATTGCTACACATCTCTATTCAATTTCCTGACTCTGTAAATCTACTCCATCTCCTCCCATACCTGATTCTGCTCTTCTTTCCTACCTCCCCATCTCAATTTGTCCCAAGTCCCACCCAAACCTACTTCCCTGATTATTTTGTTCCCCAATCTAAGTAGGACTGAAGCATCCACTCTTTGGTCTTCCACCAACAGCAGAAGTGTGTTCTTTCTCTACATCCTCGCCAGCATCAGCTGTCACCTGAGAATTTGATCTTATTCTAACTGGTGTGAGGTGGTGTGTGTTGTGCTGATTTCCAGAGTGGTTGCACCTAAAGAAATGTTCAACATCCTTAGTAATCAGGGAAATTTAAATCAAAACAACGCTGAGATTCCCCCTCACACCAGTCAGAATAGCTAAGATCAAAACCTGAGGTGGTAAAAGCAGATGCTGGTGAGGATGTGGAGAAAGAGGAACACTCCTGCATTGTTGGTGGAATTGTACAACCATTCTGGAAATCAGTCTGGTGGTTACTCAGAAAATTGGACATAGTACTACCTGAGGACCCAGCTATACCACTCCTGCGCATACACCAAAAAGATGCTCCAACATATAACAAGGACACATGCTCTACTATGTTCATATCAGACTTATCTATAATAGCCATGAGCTAGAAACAACCCAGATGTTCCACAACAGAGGAATGGATACAGAAAATGTGGTACATTTACTCAATGGAGTACTACTCAGCTATTAAAAGCAACAACTTCATGAAATTCACAGGCTAATGGAAGGAACTTGAAAATGTTATCCTGAGTGAGGTAACCCAGTGGAAAAAGAATACACACAGCATGTACTCACACAGTATGTACTCACTGATAAGTGGATATTAGCCCAAAAGTTCAGAATATCCAAGTTACAATTCACAGACTACATTAAGCTCAAGAAGAAGACCAAAGTGTGGATGCTTCAGTCCTTGGAAGGAGGAACAAAAAACTCAAGGAAAGAAATATGAAGACAAAGTGTGGAGCAGTGCCTGAAGGAAAGGCTACTCAGTGACTGCCCCACTTGGGGATCCATCCCACATACAGACACCAAACCCAGACACTGTTGCAGATTCCAAGAAGTGCTTGCTGACAGGAGCCTGATATAGCTGTCTCCTGAAAGGCTCTGCCAGACCCTGACAAATACAGAGGCAGATGCTTGCAGCCAACCATTGGACTGAGCACAGGGACTCCAATGGAGGAGTTAAAGGACTGAAGGAGTTGAAGGGTTTAGCAACCCATAGGAAAAACAATAATATCAACCAACCAGATACCTCCAGAGCTCCCAGGAAGTAAACCACTAACCATTTGATTCATGTATAGTACATGTACTTTTACCTATGTTCAGCACATTGTACTCACTTGAACCTTCAGTGTAACAATTTGTAATATCCATATGGTCCACCTACCAAGAGTTATACTTTCAAAGAAAATGGACTCTTGCTTTCTCATCAATTATCTGTTGCTAATATCTCCTCAGTACAAGAGGGAGTCAATGTGTACCTCTTCTTATACATGATACAACTTTTATCTGGCTTGAGTTTGCATAGGACAGCAGCTCCTGTCATGACTGCTGTGAGGTCAAATGAGGTGTTGACCCTGTTTGTCTGGAAACTCTTTATTCACACTCACTATCTATTGTTCCTTCAAATCTTCTCACAGTGATTCTTATTTCCACTTTCATCAGCTTCAATTCTGACCTGCGTTATTACTTGCTTCTGATTAATTTATTTTTTCTTCCTCATAAAGAACATTGGTACTAGATTGTAACCTGTGATTTTGCAATATGCTTTTCTCATTGTATTTTTCCATTAATGCCTTAGGTAGAGCATATTTTTTTGTATTTTGTACTCAATATGTATTTTGATAACCCAATTCACGTGTACATATTTTTATACTTTTTTCCCCCCCTCAACTTTTTGGATCCATCCTTGTTCTAAATGGGATGCTATTGACATTCTTGTCTGGATTATTTTTACTACTACTTTATTCTATATAGCAACTGAAAACATTCTATATTATCTTAATTATCTACATTTTTATGACCTATAATTTCCTGAAATGCTAAATATTTAAGAAAAATCAGGGTCTTACTTTTTTAATGGAATGGTCTATAAACATTAATTATATGAATAGCTTATATATCTGATTGAATAAAGAATAACAAGAAGGAGTAGTCCAATTTATGTTGCTCATGTACTCGATAGAGCAAGGTTGAACTACCAGAGGCCAGCCACTTAAAGATAATTGAGACTTTCTCCACTGGTATCCCTACTGAAAGATGTAATTATTTAGCTAAACAGTTCAGGGCATTAAAGTTTTCTATGTCACTTGTAAATTTTCTTTTTCTTTTTTTTTTTTTATTTTTGAAAATTCCAGGAATTACCAAAAACCTAGCTTATAAAATAAATCTATATGTTTTAATAATCTCAGGATGGTCTGACACTGTTAACATATCACAGATGTTTATTAATTATAATATGCTTGATAAGCTTGGACATCTGGATTCAACATTGGTTTAACAATATTCTGTGACCATTGTAAAAGTCAGAAATCTAAGGTTAATGCTTTTCTTGTTACCTCTTAAGAACAGTAGTTTTCAACATATGGTATCATGAATATAAGAATAAAATAAAAGCTGAAAGTAAACATGATATTTTAACATGAAGTAATAAATCAAAATTTTATCACCTATCAGTAGAAAGTTTTATAATATTTGATACATTTCTATAAAGGTATATAAATTTTAGAAAAATGAACACATGCAAATATGCCTTAGCATTGTTATTGGACAGTAAGCTTATTGTTTCAAATGTTTCCTAAAAGAACTGTATACCATCTAGTGAGCTACAAGCAAAATTGCAACTGTTATTTAAGTATCTTTTGAATGTATTTGCATCACGAGTGTATAAATCATTTTTAATTAAGATAAATGGAATATTTTGTTCAACAAAATACCTGCTTGAAAAAAATACAAGTATTAATTATTTCTATTGCTTCATATCTTTCAGATAAAGTGAGCACTAAAAAAGGGGGTGAGTGAACTGTCTGCTGCCTGGTGAAATTGAATACTTCTGAAGCATTAATGTTGAAACTATTTTATACTATGTAATTATTATTTTGTATTATTAGAAGGTATGATATGCATGTAGTATATTTGTATACACTTGGGTTCCTTTTAAAAGTATAAATTGGTCAAATTGAATGGCATTGTACATATGTTATACTTTCTACAAAATATTAAAAAGTCACATAAGTGTCAGAGAGTAATTTGTATAAACTTGAGATAATTTAACACCCACATTCAATTTTGAGTTTTATAGTTTAAAGTTTTGTACAGGTTTGATAAATTAGAAAATAGTTCAGATTTCCTTATATCTCATTCAACTTTTCAAAAAATTTAGTCTTTCTTTTTATTTACTAATAAAATTTTCCCAGATCCATAGACTAGTAAAGCTATAGATGAGTAAAATATGCCTAGATCAATTTCACATATATCATCTTAAATTAAAATCAACAATTATCTTTAAAAACAAGGATTCTGTACAAATGGACATAATACAAATAATACTTATGATATCTTCATTCATCTGTATCTCCAGTCTCACAAAAAACAGTGTAATTTTCCATCATTTCTGAATTTTCCCAATTTTCTTTGCAACATTCTTTACTTTTATATGTACATTAATCTCAGCTCATTTAAATTTGCCAATTCCTTAATATATCTTCATTCTCTGTTCTCTTCATCCTTTTAATTTGGATATAGCCAATATACAGACCACATTAGCAACACATTCAGAGAAAAGGGTACCATGTGGTTACTTTAACAACTTCTAATCTTCCCACACTAACTTTCAAGAGAAATTAATTCTGATACTAAAAGACAAACATATTATAAAAGCACTTGGTTTAAAATGTTCTGAAATCAGCCTCTTCAGATTTACACCGAATAAAAGACAATTTAATTTATTCTGGCTTTTGTGTCTTAGTTACTGTTCTCGTTGCTCTAAAAAGCCATCATTACTAAAGCAGCTTACAAAAAAGTTGCTTATTGGGGCTTACTGTTTCAGAGTGTGAGTTCATAATCATCATGGTGGGTGCCATGGTAACAGGCAGGCGAGCATGGGGATGGAGAAGTAGCTGAGAGTCAACTTATGATTGAAAGAAAAATGAGATAGAGAGGGGAAGAGTAAATACAGCTAACTTGAAAGGCATGGCTTTTGAAATTTCACAAATATGCCAGCTTTATACCATCCAACAAGACCACAATGCCTAATCATTCCAAAAAAGGACCAACAATTGTGGACTACTTATTCAAACTATGGTAGTAGACATTGTCATTTGATCCATTATAAAATGCAGGCATTTCATTTCCAGTTATTGTTCCCCCTTCTCTAACAATTACTGTCTCTCATGGCTTATTAAAACTATATATTATTCTACTTTATAAAGTCCATTAAACATTATTTTAACATTAAACATAGGTTTAGGACTGATCACTTGGAGTTGAAAAATCTATCAAGGGTTATGTTCCCAGAGAAAAAGATTCTCTCACTCTCAGTCAGCATTGATTGCTCATAGTTCCTCATCTAATTGTGTGGTATTGTGAAATTTCCTGCAACTACAGTGACATGTTGATTGGTGTGAAACTTATTCAGGGTTTGTTAGTGCAACTATATTTGTTGAGATTTAATGGGTGCAACATCACTGTTATGTCCATAAGATAATACTTCATTGCAGAAATTTGAGTCACTGACTCTTACAGTCTTTCTGTCCTATCTTTTACCATGTCCCCTGAGCCTTAAGTATAGTAGTTACATGTAGATGTACAAGTTAGTACTGGATTTCTTCACTCATTTACATATAATATATGGATATCTATAGTAGCCTACTTTAATTAAAATTTTGATTTTTCAATCTCTGAGAGAATAAAAAGTCTTAATATTAGTTTCTCTGGATATTACAAACTTAAACAGACATACAACAAATTAGCTAATGAAAGAATATAGATAATAGTCAGGTTTTCCATTACTTTTGTAGGTGTCACAAAAATAAATGATCAAAAAAAGACAAATTATAGTTTTATTATATACAAGATTCAATTGAGAGTAGATATTTTTAAATGTGTCTATATAGATAAGGATTAACTTACCAGGATTTGTTTCTTGAGTTTCTCCTGTACTTAATACCCATCTTGGTACCCTTCCTGTTTGCACCTGTGTCCAGTGGAGGCCTAGGATTCTGGTTCCCCATCCACTCTTACAACATGCAAAGGAAGCTTGATTCCCAGGTACTCTGGCACACACAGGTGAGGCAACAACATATACTCCAATACCCAGCATAACTAGAAACCCCTGGAACACAGGGGATACAGGAATCACTGAATCAGAGCCAAACACTATTAACACCCACAGGAAGCTTGCCTCCCAGGAGCTCTGAAACACCAGGATCTCAGAATCTCAGGATCTCAGAGGCAGCTGACTCCCAGGAGCTCTAATACACCTTGGATATCAGGATCCCAAGATCACAGAATCACAGAATCAAAGTGATAGCTGGACTCTCAGAAGTTCTGATACAGCCAGGATCACAGGATCACAGGATTACAGGCTCACAGGAAGGACAGGCTCCAGTCAGAAATAGGAAAGCCAGTTAGCACTAGAGCAAACCAGTTTGCGAGAGTCAAGTGCAAGACATAAACAACAGAAAGCAATCCTACTTTGCAACATCAGAACCCAGTTCTCTGACCACACCGATCCCTGGATTTCCCAACATAGCTAAAAAGCAAGATTAAAATCTAAAGTCCCATCTCATTAATAAGATAGAGGACTTTAAGGACATAAATAACTCTTTTAATGAAATACAGAGAACACAGGTAAAATTTAGAAGTCATTAAAGAGACATCACATAAATCTCTTAAAGAAATACAGAAAAACACAAACAGGTGATGGGATTGAACAAAACCATCCAGGATCTAAAAATGTAAATAGAAACAATGAAGGAAAAACTCTGGAGATGGGAAACCTAGGAAAGAGATGCATCATCAACAGAATACAAGAGATAGAAAAAGAGAATATCAAGCATAGAACATACTATAGAACACATTGACACAAGAGTCCAAGAAAATACAAAAACAAAAAGCTCCTAACTCAAAACATTCTAGAAATAAATGACAAAATGAAAAGAACAAACCTAAGTGTGTGGAATATAGAAGAGAGCGAAGATGCCCAACTCAAAGGGCTAGTAAACATCTTCAAAAATATTAAAGAAGAAAATTTCCCTAACTTAAAGAAAGAGATGCCTATAAAAATACAAGAAGCTTACAGAACACCAAACACATTGGACCAGAAAAGAAATTCCTCCTGTAACAGAATAATCAAAACAACAAATGCACAGAAAAGAAAGAATATTAAAAGAGGTAAGGGAAAAAGGACAAATAACAAATAAAGGCAGACCTAACAGAATTACAGCAGACTCCACATCAGAGAGTCTAAAAGCCAGAAGATCTTGGGCAGGTATCATGTAGATGCTAAGAGAACAAAAATGCCAGCCTAGGATACTACATTCAACCAAACTCTCAATTACCAAAGATGGAGAAACCAAGATATTCCATGACAAAACCAAATTGAAACAATATCTTTCTACCAATCCAGGCCTACAGAGGATTAAAGAAGGAAAATTCCAATACAAGGAGAGAAAATAACTGGAAAAATTTTAGAACAGAATAATCTAAGAACTTATTGAGGTGCCTATAGCCTGTGTAGTGTTCCAGGTTTATACAAGAAACACTATGAAAACTCAAAGTACACATTGAACATCACACAATAATAGTGGGAGATTTCAACAACCACTCTCATTAATGGACAAACCATGGAAACAGAAACTATATAGAGAGAAAGACAATGAAACTAATAGAAGTTATAACTAAATGGATTTAACAAAAACCAGAATATTTCACCCTACCATGAAAGAATATAGCCTCTATCCTGTATCTCATACAACCTTCTCTAAAATTGACCATATAACTAGACATACAACAAGCCTCATCTGATTTAGGAAAATTGAAATAATCCTATGCATTCTATCAGATCAACATGGGATAAGGTTGGTCGTCAATAACAACAACAACAAAAAAAAATCAAACAATCAATCAAAAAAAAGGAAGCCCACATACGTGTGGAAGCTGGCCAATGCTCTACTCAATGATAACCTTGTGAGGGAAGAAATAAAAAAAAGTAAAAATTGTTTAGGATTTAACAAAAATGAGGGCATAACATACTCAAACTTATGGGACACAATCAAAGAAATGCTAACAGGAAAAGTCACAGCTCTGAATGCCTCCACAAAGAAACTGGAGATAGCATATACTAGCAGCTAAACAGCACATCTGAGCTTTAGGGAAAAAAGTGAATACATACAAGAGAAGTGGACAGCAGGAAATAAACTCAGGGCTGGAACTAACCAAGTATAAACAAGGAGAACTATACAAAAAATCAATAAAACCAAGAGCTGGTTCTTCAAAAAAAAAAAAAAATGATAGCTTATTCCTTAGGCAGGTTAACCAGAGTGCACAAAGATAGCATCCAAAATAACAAAATCAGAAATGAAAACAGAGATACAACAACAGAAACTGAGGGAATACAAAAAAATCATCAGATTCGACTATGAAAGCCTATACTAAATAAAATTGGAAAACTAAGATGAAATGGATAATTTTCTAGAGAGATACAAAGTTAAATCAAGATCAGATTAACCATCTAAACAGTCCCATAACTCCTAAAGAAATAGAAGTATACATTAAAAGTCTCCTGATGAAGACTTTAGAAGGTGGAAAGATCTCCCATGCTAATGGATAGGCAGAGCTGACATGTTAAAATGGCCATCTTACCAAAAGCAATCTACAGATTCAATGAAATCTCCATAAAAATTCCAACTTATTTCTTCATAGGGATAGATAGAACAATTCTCAAATTTATTTGGAACAATAAAAAGCCCACAATAGCAATAATTATTCTAAACACTAAGAGAACTTCTGGGGGAATCACCACACCTGACCTCCAACTATACTACAGAGCAATAGTGATAAAAACTGCATGGTATTGTTACAGAGACAAGAAGATAGATCATTGGAATATAAATGAAGACCCAGAAATGAACACACACAATTATGTTTATTTGATCTTTGACGAAGAAACCAAAACCATACAGAGAAGAAAGGACAGCATTTTCAACAAATGGTGCTGGCTAATGTGGTGTTTGGCATGTAGAAAAAAAAAAAATTAATCCATTCTCATCTCCTTGTACAAAGCTCAAGTCCAAGTGTGACTAGGAACTCCAAATAAAACCAGATATGCTGGATATAATGAAAGAGAAAGTGGGAAAGAACCTCGAACACATTGAAACAGAAGAATATTTCCTGAAGAAAAAAAAAAACAATGGCTCATGTTCTAATATCAATAACTGACCAAAGGGACCTCATAAAATTGAAAAGCTTCTGTAAGGCAAAGTACACCATCAATAGGACAAAATGGCAACCTACAGATTTGAAAAAAATCTTTACCAACCCTACATCCAACAGATGATTAATGTCCAAAATTTATTGCAAACATATTTATAATAGCCGAGTACTGGAAACAGTCCAGTTGTTCCTCAACAAAAGAATAAATACAAAAATTTTATTACATTTATAGAATGGAGTACTACACAGCATTAAAAACAAGTGCTTCATGAAATTCAGAGGCAAATGGATGGAACTACAAAATATCATCCTGAGTGAGCTAAGCCAGACACAAAAGAACACACAAGGTTCATACTGACTAAATAAGTGGATTTTTCTCCTAAAGCTCAGAATACCCACAAACTATATGCAGCTTAAGAAGATGGAAGACCAAGTGTAGACACTTCAATCCTACGTAGAAAGAAAAACAGAATAGTCACAGGAACTAGAGGCAGATAAGCAACAAGGAAGGAGAAAGAAGCAGGATGGAAAGGAGAGGAGGCAGGAACAGTATTGGAAAGGAAAGGAGAACAGAAGAGAGGATCATGAAACTGAATAGAAACATGTAGCAGAGGGGTATGATGGACTGGTGTAAGCACCAGAAAGTTCTAGACTCGACCAAAGCAGAAGGCTCCAATGGTCATGACTTTAGCTGAAATAAAAAAGAAAGGGGAGATATAACCTGTAGAGACCACCTCCAGTAGGTATGTATGGCCTCCAATTGAGGGATGAAGCCACCCATGTATCTCAAACTTTTAAATCCAGAAGTGTTCCTGCCCAAAGGAAAGACAGGGTCAAAAAATGAAACAGAGACTGAAGGAAAGGCCGCCTAGAGACCTCCTCCTCACCTAGGGATCTACCCATCTGCAGACACCAACCCCTCTCCACTATTTCTTATGCCAAAAATAGCTTGCTGTCCAGAGCCTGCTATGGATGTTCCATGAGCTGTTCTACCAGCACCTGACCAATACAGATGCAGTTGTATTGGACTGAGCCCCAGGATCCAATTGGAAGAGCTAGGAGAAGGACTGAAGGACCTGAAGTATACAGGGAGCCAGGACTCCAGATACATATGTATCAGAGGCTGACCTTATCTGACATCAATGGAAATGGACGCATGCTTGATGCCCCAGTATAGGGGAATGCTAGAGAAGTGAGGCAAGAGTAGGTGAATTGATGGAGGAACACCCTCCTACAGGCAAAGGGGAGGGACATAGTCATGAGGGATGAAATGGGGGTTGGTGGAGAGGTACCCAGGAAGAGGGATATCATTTGAAAAGTAAACAAATAAAATGGTTAATAAAAACAAAACCAGGGCAAATAAATGGCAAAAAAAGAAACTAATGAAATTAACTAATTTGGTGATAAGAAATTATTTGTCTGCTATTATTTGAATAACACTTTCAAAAGAGAGTTTCGTTACTACTTTCATGATGAAATGACCTAGTATATCCTTGTATCCGTTAATTGTATATTCCTTTAATTTAATAAATGATAATAAACCTCTATCAATTATATATATAATTGATATATATTATTGATATATTAATACATATATGTATGTTTCTGGATGGTATATGCCCTCCACACTTAACACAAGAGTAAATAGTTTTCAAAATTGAATTTATTTATTTACCAATAGATGCTAGGTGATAAATCCAGGACATGCTATGCAAGTTTCTTCCACTAAGTTATTTTCTTAGTACTGTATATTATTATTACACCTTGAATTTTATTTCTCTTTTATTAGTGTTTTGCACAATTCGTGTTGATCGTATTCTTCCTCCATCTAACTTCATCAAGCCTATCCTAGTCACTACCTACTCAACTTAATGTCTTTTTTTTAACCAGTAAATTCCAGTTGTGCTACCAATATATTACTGGACCTTTTTACCAGATTTACAGTAAGAAATAAACAGATTCCCTAGTATAATGCGACCTGGCTTGAGTTTTTGCTGTTCTTACACATGTTTTATATTAAGACAGTGTCTCATTAAAGTTCCAAACCATACCTTGAATTCATGGTATAGTGCAGGTTTGCTATAGCCTTTAAAGCAGCTATGATTTTATGTGTTCAAATCAAGCCGAGTTAGTCATTTGACACAATGTAGTTAATAATTTGCTTCAGAGATTATCTGTATATTGCATACTCCTGAATTCTACCATGATACTATATATGTGACACACACAGGTTTTGTCAAAATTAATTCTAACTGGAACACCAATGACAAAATACTTAAAAATACTAATATTGTGCTTCACTAAACACTGCTTGCTCACTAATCCCTTATGGCTGACACTTTTAATTGCTGTCTATTTTTAGTAGTTATTAAAATGCTACATTTAAGAATTTATGCTTGGGGTTGAACTCACAATCTTTCTGCCTCTAAGTTATAAGTTCTGGGATTACAGATGAGTACAACCAGATAAAATTTTGTGACAGTACAGATTCAACTCATGGTCTGCTGAATGCTATGAAAGAATTTTGTTAACAGAGTTGTATCACAAGAACTCAGCTGTCTTTATTACCTTTATTTTGTTTGAACATTGTTTGCTCATTTAAATGTTCTATATGAATCTGGAGGCTTATTAATTTTAATCATATTTTAAAATCACAACTATAAGTTTCTCAAATCCTTTACATTTTAATCTACATTTTATTTATTTTAGCTGTTTTTACTATTATTTCCTTGTATTCAACACAGCTTTCTGTTTTTAGCATTTTATCATTTCTGTTTCCACATATTTTGACTTGTCTGTCTTATTACCTGTCTAGGCACCATAGTAGCTAGATTGTAGCCTTATATTTTAGTGTGTATACTTCCATTTTAACTACTTTCAGGATTCAAATATTATAGCTGATTTTTCCATTTATTACTTGGTCACTTAGAATAGTATATCTTAACTGTCTTATACATTTTCTAATAAAGAATCTTGAGTTGCCTTCCTGTTTCTGTCTGTGCCCAGAGTTCATCCTGTGCCACAATATTCCATACACAAATACTGCTGGGAGAGAGCTGTTCTCCCAGAAGTGGGGACAAGCCTGTGAGCATAGATAAGTCTACAACTTCTGCTCTGAGAGATCCACTCAGAACCCTCAGGACACAGGAACTGAGGAGACACCTGGATCAGGATCTTTCTGGTATCCGTCTGTGCATGGAGCTGATCCTGTGCTATAATGCTCCATACACAAATACCACCAGGAGAGAGCTGATCTCCCAGGAGTGCCAACACACCTATGTGCATAGGTGAGACAACCACTTCTACTTAAATTTCTGGCCCAAGAAGGACCAGCCCAGAGCCACCAGGACACAGGAACTAAGGAAAAGTAGTGGACAGGATCCTTCCAGTTTCCAACTGCACCCCAATGCTGACCCTGTGCAACAGCTCTCCATACCCAAATTCCTCCCAGAGAGAACTGGTCTCCCAGGAAGAGTGACACACAAGCTTGCAGGAAGGACAAGCAACAGCCAGAGACAGCAAGTCCAGCTAACACCAGAGATAACCAGATGGTGAGAGGCAGGGGTAAGAACAAAAGAAATATAAAACAAAGTTGCTTGGCATTATCAGAGCCCAGTTTTCCCACCACAACGAGCCCTGGATATCCCAACACACCAGAACAGAAAGACTCAGATTTAAAATCACATCTCATAATGATGATAGAGGACTTTAACAAGGACATAAATAACTCCCCTAAATAAATAAAGGAGAACACAGGTAAACAGCTAGAAGTCCTCAAAAAGGAAACATAAAAATCCCTTAAAGAAAGCAGGAAAATACAACCAAACAGGCAAAGGAATTAAGCAAAAATATCCAGGATCTAAAATTGGAAATAGAAAAAAATAAAGAAATCTCAAATGGAGATAACCCTGGATATAGAAAACATAGGAAAGAGATCAGGATTCATAGATGCAAGCATCACCAAAGAATCTCAGGTGAAGAAGATTCCATAGAAAACATTGACACAACAGTCAAAGTAAAATGCAAAATGCAAAACGCTCTTGACCCAAAACATCCAGGAAATCCAGGAAACAATGAGAAGAACAAGCCTAAAAAAATAGGTATAGAATAAAGATTCCCCACTTAAAGAACCATTAAATATCTTCAACAAAATTCTAGAAGAAAAGTTCCCTAACCTAAAAAAAGAGATCCCTATAAATGTACAAGAAGCCTACAAAAATCCTAATAGATTGGACCAGAAAACAAATTCCTCCTGTCACATGATAGTCAAGACACCAAATGCACAAAACAAAGAAAGAATATTAAAAGCATTAACTGGAAAAGGTCAAGTAAAATATAAAGGCAGACCTATCAGAATTACACCAGACTTAACACCAGAGACTATGAAAGCTAAAAGATCCTAGGCAGATGTCATACAGAGCCTAAAAGAACACAAATGCCAGCCCAGGCTACTATATCCAGTAAAACTCTCAAATAGCATAAATGGAGATACAAAGATATTCCTTGACAAAACCAAATTTACACTATATCTTTCCACAGATGCAGTCCTATAAAGAATAATAGATGGAAAACACCAACACAAGGAGGGAAACTATACCCTAGAAAAAGCAGGAAAGTAATCTTTCAGCAAACCCAAAAGAAGATAACCACATGAATATAAATATAACATTAAAAATAGCAGGAAGAAACAATCACTATTCCTTAATATCTCTTAACATCAATGGACTCAATTCCCCAATAAAAAGGCATAGACTAACAGATTGGATATGTAAACAGGACCCAGCATTTTGTTGCCTACAGGAAATGCACCTCAATGACAAAGACAGACACTACCTCAGAGTAAAAGACTGGAAAACAATTTTCCAAGCCAATAGCCCCAAGGAAAATGCTAGAGTAGCCATTCTAATATCGAATAAAATCAACTTTCACCCTAAAGTGATCAAAAAAGATAAGGAGGGACACTTCATACTTATCAAAAATATGAACTACCAAGATGAACTCTCAATTCTGAACATCTATGCTACAAATGCAAGGGCACCCACATTCAGAAAATAAACTGTAATAAAGCACAAAGCACACACTGCACCTCACACAATAATAGTTGGAGATTTCAACACCCTACTCTTGTCAATGCACAGATCATGGAAACAAAAAAATCAACAGAGACACAATGAACCTAACAGAAGTTATGGACCAAATGGATTTAACTGACATCTATAGAACATTTCATCCTAAACTAAAAGAATATAACTTTTTCTCAGCCCCTCATGGTACTTTCTCAAAAATTGATCATATAATCTGTAACAAAATAGGCCTCAAAAGACACAATAATATTGAAATAATCCCATGCCTCCTAACAGATCACCACAGACTAAGGCAACAAAAACACAAATAGCAGCAAAAACAACAGAAAGCCTACAAACACCTGGAAGCTAAACAATGGCCTACCCAAATATAATTTGGTCAAGGAAGATAAAGAAAGAAATTAAAGACTTTTGATAATTTAATGAAAATGAAGATACAATGTACCCAAACTTATGGGACACAATGAAAGCAGTGCTCAGAGCTCTGAGTGACTCCAAAAAAAAAGTAGAGAGACCATACACTAGAAGCTTAACAGCACACCTGAAAGCTCTAAAACAAAAAGAAGCAAATACACCCAAGAGGACTAGATAGCAAGAAATTATCAAAATCAGGGGTAAAATCATAAAAGTAGAAACAAAAATCAGGGGTAAAATCATAAAAGTAGAAACATGGGAGAACTAAAAGTAGAAACAAAAAGAAATATGTAAAATTTTAACAATACAAGGAGCTGGTTCTTTGAGAAAATCAATAAAAATAGATAAAATCTTAGCCAGACTAACTAGAGGGCATAGAGACAGTATCCAAATTAATAAAATCAGAAATGAACCCCAGCACTTGGAAGGCAGAGGTAGGCTGATTTCTGAGTTCGAGGCCAGTCTAGTCTACAGAGTAAGTTCCAGGACAGCCAGGGCTACACAGAGAAAGCCTGTTTCAAAAACAAACAAACAAACAAACAAACAAAAACAAAAAAAAAAAGGGGAGAGACATAACAATGGAAACTGTGGAAATTCAAAAAAATCATCAGATTCTACTACTAAAGTCTATATTCAACAAAACTGGAAAATATGGATGAAATGGACAATTTTCTACAAAGATACCAGGTACCAAATCAGAAACTGATAAACCATCCAAAAAGTCCCATAAACAGTAAAGACATAGAAGCAGTCATAAAAGTCTTCCAACCAAAAGAAGCCCAGAACCAGATGGGTTTAGTGCTGCATTCTATGAGACCTTCAAAGAAGACCTAATTCTAATACTCCTCAAACTATTCCACAAAATAGAAACAGAAGGAACACTACCCAATTCGTTCTATGAAGCCACAGTTATACTGATACTAAAACCACACAAAGACCCAACAAAGAAAGAAAACTTCAGACCAATTTCCTTTATGAATACCAATGAAAAATACTCAATAAAATTCTCACAAACTGTTGGGAACCATGAGAGCCCTGAGATAAACATCCTGCCCCAGCTAATTGAGAACCCTGAGACTAACATCCTGCCTGACAATCACAAGGATCCGGCTTGGCCCTGAGAAAAGAACATTCACCGAAATTCACTCCCTCCCCACCTGCTACCCCGGAGCTCAATCCCAGAAGATTTTGTAACCTTCCATCTCCCTCCTTCCTCTCCCCATCCTCTCCAAGATTTTTGCTTTAAATATGCTCTGCTCCACCAAGTAAACGGCTCTTGACAAACAATGCTTCCTTGAGTCCTGTTGTCTCTCTCGCCCATTCTTTATTCACAGGTTGTGACCTGCCTTGCTCCCCCAAATAACTTGACCTATGGGCCACATCAACAAACAGAATCCAAGAACACATTGAAATGATCATTCACCATGATCAAGTAGGCTTCATTCTATGAATGCAGGGATTGTTCGATATATGGAAATCCTTCCACATAATCCACAATATAAACAAATTCAAAGAACAAAACCACATGATCATTTCATTAGCTGCTGAGAAATCATTTGACAAAATTCAGCATCCCTTCATGTTAAAAGTCTTGGAAAGATCAGAAATTCAAGGCCCATACCTAAACATAGTGAAATCAATATACAGTAAACGAGTAGCCAACATCATATACTAAATGGAGAGAATCTTGAAGAAGTCCCACTAAAATCAGGTACTAGACAAGGTTGGCTCTCTCTCTCTATCTATTCAATATAGTACTTGAAGTTCTAGCTAGAGCAATTAGAAAACAAAAGGAGGTCAAAGGATGGAAATTGGGAAGAAAGAAGTCAAAATATTACTATTTGCAGATGATATGATAGTGTATTTAAGTGACCCCAAAAATTTCATCAGAAAACTCATACAACTAGATAAGTTTACTTCAGCAAAGTGGCTGGATATATAATAACTCATACAAATCAGTACCTTTCCTATACTCAAAGAATAAACAAGCCGAGAAAGAAATTAGGGAAATTACACCCTTCACAATAGTCACAAACAATGTAAAGTATCTTGGTGTGGCTCTAACCAAATAAGTGAAAGATCTATATGACAAGAACTTTAAGTCTCTGAAGAAAGAAATTGAAGAAGACCTTAGAAGATGGAAAGATCTCCCATGCTCCTGGGTTGGCAAGATTAATACAGTAAACATAGCCATCTTGCCAAAAGCAATCTACAGATTCAATGCAATCCTCATCAAAATTCCAACTCATTTCTTCATAGAGTTAGAAAGAGCAATTCTCAAATACATTTGGAATAACAAAAAAAACCCATGATAGTGAAAACTATTCTCATCAATAAAACAACTTCTGGGGGAATCAGTATCCCTGATTCCTCAAGCTCTACAGAGCAATAGAGATAAAAAACTTCCTGGGATTGGTACAGTGACAGGTAGGTAGATCAATGATATAGAATTGAAGACCCTGAAATGAACCCAGCAACCCACGCTTGATCTTTGACAAAGGAGCTAAAACCATCCAGTGGAAAATAGACAACATTTTCAACAAATGGTGCTGGTTCAACTGGAGGTCAACATATAGAGGAATGCAAAATGATCCATTCCTATCTCTCTGTACAAAGCTCAAATCCAAGTGGATCAAGGACCTCCACATATAACCAGATACACTAAATATAATAGAAGAGAAAGTAGGCAAAAGCCTCGAACATATGGGCAGGGGGATAAGTTCCACCAATGGCTTATGCTCTAAGATCAAGAATCGACAAATGGGAACATTTGGACTTAGCACAGGGTCCCCAATGGAGGAGTTAGAGAAAGAACTGAAGGAGCTGAAGGGGTTTGCAACCAATAGGAAGAACAATACTCTCAACCTACCAGACCCCCCCACCCCCAGAGCTAAAGCAGAAACCAATGAGTACACATGGTTCCAGCTGCACATGTATCAGAGGATGGCTTTGTAGGACATGGTAATGGGCTTATACAGTAAAGAGAAGGAAATATAATTGAAGTTAAATAAGAGAGGATATTAATTTAATTCTTATAAAGGTAAACATTTTATATATGTATATATATGCATACATATACATATATATATATATGTATACACACATATGTTAATTGCAACAGAAGCAGGAACCTAAGTACTCAGGGATAAATAAATAAATAAACTGAGGCCTTTGATCTAATGTAGGTCAAGGGCATGGGGTAGGGAGAAAAACCTTATCTTGCAGCCAATTAAGCCTACCAGCTTTCTTTCCTGGTGGATCCTGGTGTGCAATGGCTACATGAAGTAGCCTCCTGGGTAGTATATGCTGCCATTTTCTTATATAAGTTGCTCTACTGGACCCAGGAGGTTAAAAAAAAACAAAACCTTATCTCAATGGTAGGAGAGGCTCTTGGTTCTGGGAAGGCTGGATGCCCTAGTTTAGGGGAATGCCAGGGTGGGGAGGCAGGAGTGAATGGGTGGGTGAGAGAGCACACTCATAGAAGCAGGGTAAGAGGGTAAGGGATGGTGGGATAGGTGGTTTCCAGAGGGGAAAGTGAGAAAGAGGATAACATTTGAAATATAAATAAATAAAATATCTAATAAAAAATTAATTTGGTATTTGATTTAAATTTATCCTCACATATATGCTAATAACTAACTCATAGCTCATTGTGTTCAGGTTAAATTGTTATGTTATTTTAGTTGGAGAACAAGCTGTTTTGCATCCACAAATAATTTCTGGTAATAATTCAATTGTCCTTCAGGCAATAGCTTGACATATTCTCAAAATTGACATTTATGTTCTATTCTCATTTGTAAGAAGCCAGATGACTCCCTGACTCATGATTTGAAAAAGAAAGAGAATAAACAAATGAAAAGGTAAATATACTAATGTTCTTTAAAATTTAGTCATTCTAAAAGAACTTAATTTGATATCAGCTTTTGCAGGCTAATAAGAGGTATATGATATTTAAGTAATCAGTTAAGTATATGTGAAGTATCTATGTACAAAAATAAAATAAAGTTGTTGAACCTGAAGAATAGTTCTATAATATCATTGCTTATAAGTAAAATACATTTAAAATATTTTAACCTTCAAAATTTGGAGAAGTTTAACTAATTCTAACATTTTCAATATTGAAAATGTCTTTAATGTACAATGGAAAGTTTTGGTGCAATTTAATACAAGGCCTTCTAAATCAATATAAGCAAAGTTCATAGAAACACAAACTGTGCCAACATGAAGAGGGATTGCATTTGTCTACAGCATGTCAATTGTATAAATATCATGGCTTCTACTTTAGTGATTTCATGGGTTCCTGAGTATGTGAATGAGTGTGTCTCTCATCCTGGTGCTTTCCTTTGGGCCTTTATCCTTATGTTTGTTTTTCTTGTAGAACTGGAATACATTGGTTTTTTGTTTTATCTTATTGTATTTTGTATACATTGTCATCTCTCAACAGCCTTTTTTTGTTTTCTAATAAGAAATAGAAATGGAATGTATCCAAATTTAAAGGAGATGGGGAGGAACTGGTATGAGTAAGGGAGAAGAATTACGGTCACCATGATATGTAAGAAAAAACTTATTTTCAATGAAAGGAAAGATAAAAATCAGAAAAAATCTCTCTCTCTCTCTTTCTCTCTCTCTCTCTCTCTCTCTCTCTCTCTCATACACACACACACACACACACACACACACACAGCACTTTGATTAGGTTGTATAACCTAACAAACCAGCACTGTTAAGGCCAAAAAGAAGATCATGTGTTTGAAACCAGCCTCAGATATATTGTAGGACCATGTACCAAAAATTTAATTAAAATAAAATAATATAAAATATAGAGATAAATATGAAAATAAATAGACAAATAATAATAATTATTTAATGTATTTATTTGTTCATTTTAAATCCCTATATCAGCTCCTCTTCCAGGCCCTCCTACATTCCATCTTTTCTTTTCCCATCCCCTTCTTTTAAGAGAAGTGGGAGGCCTCACTGGTTGCCAACCTGCCTTGACACATCAATTCACTGCAGGACTAGGCAGATCCTCTTCCACTGACATCAGACACATGCTTCACTATGTTAATAGCAGCCTTATTTATAATAGCCAGAAACTGGAAACAACCCAGATGTCCCTCAACAGAGGAATGGATACAGAAAATGTGGTACATCTACAAAATGGAGTACTACTCAGCTATTAAAACCAATGAATTTATGAAATTCTTGGGGAAATGGATGGATCTAGAGAATATCATCCAGAGTAAGGTAAGCCAATCACAAAAGAACACAGCTTTAAATCATGGAGGTCTCATAAAATGCAAGGATTATTCCAATTGTCTTGGATCTGTTGAGGCTTGTTTTGTGACCAAATATGTGGTCTTTTGTAGAGGTTCCATGAAATACTGAGAAGAGTATATATTCTTTGGGTGTGAGTAAAATGTTCTGCAGATATCTCTTAGGTCCATTTCATTCATAGCATCTATTAGTTTCATCATTTCTCTCTTTAGTTTCTGCTTCAATTACCTGTCCATTAGTGAGACTGGATGCTGTTATCTCCCACTATTAATGTGTGGGATTCAATGTGTGATTTAAGTTTTAGTAATATTTCTTCTAAGAATTTGTGTGTCCTTGCATTTGCAGCATGGATGTTCAGAACTGAGATGTCATCTTAGTGGATTTTTCCTTTGATGAGATAAAGTGTTCTTCCCCATCTCTTTTGATTATTTTTGGATGAAAGTATATTTTATTAGATATTGGAGTGGCTATTCCAGCTTGTTTCTTATGTTCATTGCTTGGAAATCCTTTTTCCAGCTCTTTACTCTAAGGTAATATCAATCTTTGTTGCCCATGTGTGTTTCTCATATGCAGAAGAATAATGTATCTTGTGTATGCATCACTCTGTTAGTCTGTTTCTTTTTATTGAGGAATTGAGTCCACTGATATTGAGTGATATCAGTGACCAATTACTGTTAACTCCTGTTATTTTGATGTTGGTGATGGTAGTGTGTTTGTGTGTTTTATATGCATGTGTTTGCATGCTAGTATGCAAATGTTCTTGCCTCTGAGTATGTGTGGGAAACCAGAGACCAGTGTTTTGTCCTATCTGTGGTCATCTACATTATAATTATGAGAAAAAGTCTTCTTAAAGTTTGAATATCCCTAGTTTTTTTATACTGTCTCACCACTAAGTTTCTGTGATATATCCATCTCCTTGCTGTTGCTGCAGCTATGTACTTTTAGCACTAGATGTGGCTTTCATGTATATAGTACAGATATTAACTTAAATCCTTATGTTTCTATAGCAAGCACTTTGGTCACTATGAAACCTCTTTAAAACATCATTTTAAAGATGAAGTTTATACAGTAATAAAGTTCTATTTGTATAAAAATCTATTATTAATTAACCCATCTCTTTATCACTTGTTTGGTATAATAATATGAACATTTAGGCTCATTAGTTAAGAAGTAATATTAGCATAAGTAATTAAGTGAAAATTGCAAAGTGGAAGAACACAAAGAATAAATTTGAATGACTATTAAATTTACAGATTTAGCCAACAATCGGTGTAATAATGGTTCAGGAAAATGAAAATCCAAAGCAAGATTCAGATTTCCAAGAAAATGCAAGGCTGAATTATCAGTTTTGCAAAAATCTGACCTCTGAAGACTAAAGTGCAAGAAAAGTTTTAGCATATCTCTAGTTTTCATATATAAAAGGGTAGCATGAAAATCTGTATAAAATTGTTTTAAGAACCATCCAGCAAAATAATAACAAGAAACTAAGGAGTGATAAGAGTGTGAAAAATAGTCTTCTCTAGGAATGTACAAATCAGCTGGCTATCTAGCATCAGATGATAAGCCTTGAAAACACATGCATATACAGGCTTGGAAAGGTACATTTAAAGATGCATAGATACGTGTGTGTGTGTGTGTGTGTGTGTGTGTGTGTGTGTGTGTGTGTATGTAATAAGTAAAGAAAAAAGAGGCCATAAATTTGAAAGAATGAAAGAAGGGGTATACCAAAGACTTTGGATGGAGGAAAGGGAAAAACTATAACATACATTATCTCAAAAATTAAAGGAAAAGTTATGAAAAAACAATGCAACTATATTGTAAAAATATGTATACTTCTGCCATTAAAACATAAATGGAACAAAGGTTCTATTAAATGTGATATAACTAAATGGAAGTGCTGAAATAAATAATTGTTGAAAATGACTGTTGTTAATAAATGGTTTTAGAATCAATAGCATGCACAAATTCTCTTCCATTCAATGATGCTGAAGTATTTCTAATTTGATGCCTTAGGTTTCCATTGATGTGATAAAATATCATGACCAAAGCAGCTTGTGGGAAAATGATTTGTTTTAGCTCACATGTTCTCATCATTGTACATTATGAAATGAAAGTAAGAATAGGAATTCAAAAAAGGAACGTGTAGGCAGACACTCAAGTAAAATCCTTGGAGGAAAACTGCTCATTGGCTTACTTTCCATGCCTTTCTAATTCTGCTTTCTTTATACTATCCAGGACCTCCTACTCAGTGGTGGCATTTCTCTTATACTGAGCTGGCTTTTTCACATGAATCATTTAAAAATAAAATAAAATAAAATAAAATAAAAACAACAACAAATGCTTTGTTTGGCCACAGACCCTTGTGGTGGGGGCATTTTTTCAGTTGAGGTTCAGTTACCTCAAGTTTCTCTGCTATGTGTCTCATTGACAAAAATCTAACCAGGACCCTCTATGTGATTACACTCCTTGTGAACTTGAATAACACAATTAAGAATGAAAAATCTAATTACAATCCTCTATAACAGTTTTTTTATGACATTAATTGCAGTTTTACTTGATGGCAGTTATGAAACCAATATTTCCCTTTTATGCTTCACTTTATTAATTAGCAGAAAGAATAAGGTTTTTCTTATGACATTTTTATATGTACTTTGTTTTGATTATCTTCCTTCTATTTTACTCTCCCTAATTTCCTCTTCTCACTTGTACACTTATGACTTTTATATCAAGGCACATATCATGACAATCATCCACTATGGTTCTGTTGGTTTTATCTGAGAGATATGGTAATTATTTAACAAACATGCATGTATGACAATAATGTAATAAATTGTATCAATGAATTTACAACAAAAATCACATGATAAGCTCAATAGATGCAGAAAATAGCTGTGACAAAGTACAACTTACTTTTGTGGCAAAAAGACTAAAAGAGTAGTATTTTAGCACACATATCTCAAAATAATAAAGTTTGTGTATAATAAATCTGCAGCCAACATCATCCTAAATGGAGAAAATAAATGAGTTGGCTGTAAATGCCTTGGCTTATACCTGGATCATCAAATCTATTCCATTTATCAATGTCTTTCCCTTTATTTCTTTCTCTTTTTCCTTCCTGTCTTTCTTTCTTTCTTTCTTTCTTTCTTTCTTTCTTTCTTTTTTTCTTTCTTTCTTTCTTTCTATTTTTTTCTTTCTCTCTTTTGTTCTTTCTTTCATTTTATTTTTTATTCTGTAGTACATATTTAAATCAGGGACAATGTTACCTACAGCAGAATTTTTATTATTTAGGGTTATTTTATCTATCATGGATCTTCTGTGTTTTGCCTGGATTTTAAGAATATTTTTTAGACTGGTAATGTTTGGTTTTACACTAAGTCTCTGGGTTGTCCAGTTTCTGGTTCTTGGTTACTCAAACAGTATAGGGCATGAATTCCCTCTTTGATTGGGCCATAAATCAAAACAGAAACTTCTCCTTTTGTTAGCTTGCCTTCAACCTGTATAACATAGTTTTTGCTTCATCTTATTATATTTTTAATTTGTTATGTTAAGAAACAAAGATAAACGGAATATGAGAAATATAAGAAAAGGCAAAACATCTCTACTACTTTCAATTGAATTCTTAGGTAGCTGGAATCCCTCTATATTCTGCAGCTTTCACTGGTTAGCTAGAAATGGCCATCCATATTTTAAATAGTAAAATAAAGTCCCATGTAATTAAAAACATTTTTAAGTTCTATGAAATATTGTGTTGTAACTTTTGTGAGAAATGCTTCAAGTATTTATGAATATGTAAATTTTTTGTTAGGATGACGATTTTCAGAAACACTCTCTTAGTATATCTTCTCTCTCTGTCTCTCTCTGTCTCTGTCTCTCTCTGTCTCTCTCCATCTCTCTCTGTCTCTGTCTCTGTCTCTGTCTCTGTTTCTCTCTCTCTCTCTCTCTCTCTCTCTCTCTCCCTCTGTCTTCATCCCTCTTCTGTGTATGTGTAGGGATATGTGTGTTTTTGTTTCTGTGTATGTGTACCTCTGTGTGTGTGGTGTGTACTTTTAATGAAGTTATACCATTAAAAATGACACTGCTTCCTCCAAAATGGTGTAGATTTTTCTTTTTTTAAAAGTTTTCATTGCCAGGCAAGGGAAAGTATCCTTCAAATTATTTCTCAGGATAGGCAAAAAGTTTCCAAAATATTGTAAATAATGTAGGCTTGCCGTTGTCCTCAGTTGTCTCCTAAACCCTGATGGGAAGAGTCTACCTCTGAACATAGCACTGGCTTTGAACACTGTTCAAGGAAAGCTGAGGTGGACTTGTCCACAAAGGCTACTTGTTGAGGACCAACTCTTTTTTTTTGTTTTTTTTTTTTTTGTTTTTTTGTTTTTTGTTTTTTTTTTCGAGACAGGGTTTCTCTGTATAGCCCTGGCTGTCCTGGAACTCACTCTGGAGACCAGGCTGGCCTCGAACTCAGAAATTCGCCTGCCTCTGCCTCCCAAGTGCTGGGATTAAAGGCGTGCGCCACCACCGCCCGGCGAGGACCAACTCTTATGGTATCTTTACTGTGATTTGTCAGATGTCAAGGAGGCAAACACATAATCAATAATTATACAGAGCTAGGACAGCTATGAACACCATCAATGAACATCATAGTTATTTCTAAATTTGTAATACTGTCTGTCATTTATAACATGAGTGTAAACAACACTAGTCTAATTATATTTAAGGTCTACTCAATAGGTGGAAAACAAAAGTCTAGAAGTGTTTACCTACCAAACTACATACACATCACCAATCAGTTCCCAGATCCTAAAGGAAGACAAACTATTGTCATTGGTCAAAGTCAATAAAATTTCTAAGTACATTGTAAACAATACTTTTACCTGAGGAATTAGGTAATCCTGTAACTACTCACTACAGATGACTCATTTACAGCATTTGGAAAGCATTACAGAAATACATCAGTGGACATAATGCAGAGATCAATTATCTTGGGGTGTCTGACCTTGAACAAACTCACATAGAAATGATATATACATATGATATATATATATATATATATACATGTGTGTATACAGATATACATATATATATATATACATATATACACATATATATAATGTGTATATGTAAAATTATATATATATGTGTTATATGTATATGTAAATGTAATGAATATATACATATATACACATGTATATATACCTCAAATTGAGTTAGACATATATAAATATGCATGCAATAAATATGTTTATACATATATTTGTGTTTATATATATGTTTATAACATGTTTATAACAGTTTTAGAAAATAATTCAGAAGTGGTGAATGGTATAGAAAGAATCTCTTGTATAGTATGTGGAAGCACTACCTGTCAATAAAAGCTAATGGCCTATAGAAATATAGGAATATAGGAAATAGAAGGCGGGAAGTTCCAGAAGTTATATAGGAACTGTGGGAGTTAGTCTGGTTCAGTAATGTTCACCATCACTGGCTCTGAGGAGACAAACATGTAAAACTGAGGAGAGGCAACCTGCCATGTGTCACACACATAGAATAGAACAAATGTCTTGTGTAAGTTAGGACCAAGTCAGGGAACAAGCCCAAGCTTATAGCATAGACATTCATTCATAAATAATTACATTTCAAAGTCATTATTTAGAAACTGGGTTGCAGGTGGAAAGACTGCAGTTACAGAAATGTTTGTAAAAGCCATAAGATCAGGACAATTGGTGACACAGAACTTTTATATATTATAATGAAGATGCACCCATGGAATATCATAAATAAAATTATGCAAGCAATATATGCATAATAACAATGTAGGTTGATTAACATACTATTGTTGATAGGGGAAATCTGACAAAGCCTTAACTCTAGGTGAGGAGCAATAGGAACTGATGACTACTGGAAGAAGGAGAATCAGGATTGTTCAGGGACAAGCCCCTGATATATCATCTAATTTAAAATAGCTCTAAAAACATATACAATGATTAACACAAAGGAATCAAAAATGTGTGTGTGTGTGTGTATGTGTGTGATAATAATGAAAGAATAAAGAGTCATGAATTTGAGAGGGAGTTGAAGGGACAAGTGAGGTGTTGGAGATAGAAAGAGAAAGGGTTAGTAGAAACGTAAATATTGTCAGCCACAAGAATCACATACTTCTTCAGGAAGGAGAACACTATTTCATAATTTAAAAATTCTCTTTAGTGGAAAATCTCTATCCCTTAATTACATCAAACACAATGATAGAGAGACCCTTCAAAGATATTATAGTGAAATATAATGTATATTTTTGTAATATAATTATTGAAAATGAATGATTCAGTGTTCAGTAAATACACACTGTTGTTCATAGTGCCATAAATCTAAGTAGATTTTAAATGGGGCAAACAGATTAACTGATATGTTAGGTGAATATACCCCCAGGGTAAAGCAGAGAGCACAGCATGCTAATATTAAGGAGTATTTTAGTCTCAATCTATGATCGCATCCCTAAAGTCTATGTCTTTATTAATCGAAGCAGTATATTTAAATTACGTAAAACATAATGCCTTTTTAGTGTTAATTCCTCTGTGTTTTTAAGTTGAATATTATGACTTTTCATTACTTAGATTTAAGACTGATTCACTTTAACTAATATTTAAATGTAGATTTTGTCTCAAAATCCTGTTTTAAATTTAATTCATTATCTGAAAAGTTATGATCAGAATTTATGCTTTAAATTTAAGAAAATAAATTACACATGCTAATGGGTGACAAATAAAGTAATGTATAGTTAAGTTAACATGGCTGAAATCATTAAATAAGTGGAAAGAAAAGTGTAAAGTTATTGAATATCCAGACACATAAAAATTAAAAAATAAAATGTCAAGGTGATAGAAAATCCAATTAGTCACAAAACATAAAATAAAACACAAATTTGATAGATAATATAAAATTTAAGTGTAGTGAATTCAAGGGAAATATTATCTTATCATAATGATAAAACTAATATTTTGTGAGAGTGTGCCCTAAGGCTATGATAGTATTTTGTTCATGATCATCTACATCTTTTAAATAGCAAAACAACAGCATTAAAAAAATCATCCCATTAACCTCTGTCTTCCAATTTGGACCTATTCTGCATATTCTGTAGAAGTGGAACCAGGTAATTAGAGTATGCCATTTATCACAAAAATTTCAAGATCTTTCTTAGTATAATAGATTTAATAATTTTTCCTTTATACTGATTAATAATAAATGATAAGTTACATTGTGAGCATTTATTCCTTATTGGATATTTTCATCATTTATACATTTGAGTTAATATATAATACAGATATAGAGGTTATTATACAAGACCATACCTGAAAGTTTGAAATCTTACTGACATAATACTAGGTGATGAATGACTGCTTGAGTCATATGTAATTCTGTTGCATTTAATGGGACAGCTACAGTGCTGTCTATGATATCTGCAGCATATAATATTCTAACAACTAGTTTGTGAGCTTCTAGCTTTAATCTCTCTACCTTTTCATCATTATATTTCTTACCTTCTTGTAGCTCATTAGCTCACTTTTATATTTTTCATTAGTTCTTTGAGAATTGCATACCACATATTTTGATGGTATTCATCGTCTTCCCCTAACTTCTCTCATATCTACCTTTCCCCATTCTCACAGAGCCATATATAGTGGATGATATGGACACTGTTTTATATCACTTATCCATGAAGAGTCATAATAAGGTACTAGGCACCTTATTAACTTGTGAATCATTTTTGTATCTTAGTAAAATCAAAAGAAATTTAATTATGAATGAAGTGTTTTTAAAATATTCTGTTATCAGGTAATTTGCATTTTATTACTTTTTGGAAGTCCTTCCTTTTTTGTAAGTCCTATAAGACTTATAAAAATTTATTTTATGAATCCATTTTATAGACTTTCTATTCTGCCGACTGCGGTTTTGTGTTATATCTATGTCTCCACAGTCAAATATAAACAGTATTAGGATCCTTCTTCATTTTTTTTAACATGTGGAATTCCACCTGCTTCAGCTTATATTTGGAAAAGATTGTACTTTCCCTATTGAATAAACTTTCCAACCAACTTAAAAATCAGTCAATCCTAGATACATTGTATTATTTCTGTGCTTCTGATTACATTTTGATATTTTTCAGAACAGATTTTTACTTTTAAAATAGTAACACTAGCTAAGTGATGGTAGTCATTTTATAGTTAATTTTAAATACAAAATGTCCAAATCTGTCATGTTTCTCCTTGTATATGTGCATATATGAGCACATGGATATGAATTTGATGGCATCGGCAATGCATCAATTTATTTATTATTATTTTTAAAATTGTAAATAGATTTTAATTGGTTATTTTATTTATTCACATTTGAAATGTTGTCCCCCTTTCCGGTTTCCCCACCCCCAAGCCTCCCATCCCATCTCCTATCCCCTATGCCTCAATGAGGGTTCTCCTCTTTCCACCTACCCACTCCCCCCTCACCACTCTACATTCCCCTATGCTGGGGCATCAAGCCTCCACAGGAACAAAGGCATACAATCCCATTAATGCTAGATGCATATGTACATCTGTTGTGGGATCCATGGATCTCTCCATGTATACTCTTTTGTTAGTGATTTATCCCTGCAAGCTCTGGGGCGTGGGGGGACTGGTTAGTTAACATTGCTGTTGTTCCTATGGGGTTGCAATCCCCTTCTGCTTCTTCATTCCATACACTAACTCTTCCATTGGGGTATTTGAGCCCAGTGCAGTGGTTGGCTGTGAGTATCTGCATCTGTATTACTCAGGTGCTGGCAGAGGCTCTCAAGGGACAATTATACCAGGCTCCTGTCAGCAAGTGCTTCTTGGCATAGGGTTGGAGGGCGAAGGGGGTCATTTAGTATCTGCAGATGGGATATATCCCTAGGTGGGAAGGTCTCTGGATACCCATTCCTTCAGTCTCTGCTCAAGTTTTTGTCCCTGTGTTTCTTTTAGACAGGAACAATTCTGGGTTAGAAATATTGAGATGGGTAGGTGGTCCTTTCCCTCAACTGGGGTTCATGAATATCTAGTAGAAGTGGTCTTTAGAGGTTCTATCTCTCCTCTCCTCTGTTGAGTATTTTGGCTAAAGTCATCACTGGTGGGTCATTGGAACCTCTTGATTTCCTGGCATCTGAGACTTTCTATTGGCTACACCCAGTTCCTCATCCCATACTGCTACATATTTCTATTCATGTTCCTGACCCTCTGTACTTCCCTCATGTCTCTTACCATGTATGATCTTGACCCCTTTTGTTCCCTCCCTCTCCTCTTCCCCTCCCATGTCCCTCTCTCCCACTATCTCCTGTGATGATTTTGTTCCTCCTTCTAAGTAGGATTGAAACATCCACACGTTGGTCTTCCTTCTTCTTTAGCTTTATATGGTCTGTGAGTTGTATTATAGGTATTCTGAGCTTTTGGGTTAATATCTTGTCACTGAGTATATATCATGTGTGTTCCTTTATGACTGAGTTACCGCACTCAGCATGATATTTTCTAGTTCCATCCATTTGCCTGTGAATTTCATGAAGTCATTGTTTTTAATAGCTGAGTTGTACTCCATTATGCAAATGTACCACACTTTCTATATCCATCCTTCCACTGAGGGACATTTGGGTTGTTTCCAGCTTTGGCTATTATGAATGAGGTTGCTATGAACATAATTAAACATGCCTTTGTTATATGTTGGAGTATCTTTTGGGAATATGCCCAGTAGTGGAATAGCGGAACCTTGAGGTAGAACTATTTCCAGTTTTCTGAGGAAACAGTTTTTCAAACTGGTTTAACCAGCTTACAATCACACCATAAATGGAGGAATGTTCCTCTTTCTCCACATTCTAAGAAGCATCTGCAGTCCCCTGAGATTTTTTTTTTATCTTAGCCATTCTGATTAGTATGAGATGGAATCTAAAGATTATTTTGATTTGTGTTTCCCTTATGACTAAGGACTTTGAACATTCCTTTAGGTGCTTCTCAGCCATTCAAGACTCCTAGGTTGAGAATTCTTTGTGTAGCTCTGTAGTCCAACTTTATTAGGTTTACTTGGTTCTCTAGACTCTAATTTCTTGAGATCTTTATATAGTTTGAATATTACCCCTTTATCAGATGTAGGGTTGGTAAAGATCTTTTCCCAATTTGTAGGCTGCCATTTTGTCCTAACTGACAGTATCTTCGCCTTACAAAAGTTTTTCAATTTTATGATGTCTCATTTGTCCATTTTTGATCTTAGACCAATGGCCTGAGCCATTGGTTTTCTGTTCAGGAATTTTTCTCCTGTTCCAAGGTGTTCAAGACTCCTTCCCTCTTTCTCTTCTATTAGATTCAGCATATCTGGTTTTATGTGGAGGTCCTTGATACACTTGTATTTGAGCTTGGTACAAGGAGATAAAAATGGACCAATTTGCATTCTTCTACATGAGGACTGCCACTTGAGACTGTACCATGTGTTTAAAATGCCATCTTTTTTTCCCCACTAGATGGATGATTTGACAGTCTACATAAGGGACCCCCAAAATTCTACCAGAGAATTCCTACAACTGATAAGCAATGAATCAAAGTGGATGGATATAAAATTAACTCAAACAAATCAGTAGCCTTCTTCTACTGAAAGGATAAATGAGCAGAGAAAGGAATTAGGGAAACAGCACCCTTCAAAATAGTCACAAATAATTTAAAATATCTTGGTGACTCTAACCAAGAAAGTGAGAGGTCTGTATGTCTGGCATTTCAAGTCTCTAAAGAAAGAAATCAAAGAAAACCTCAGAAGATAGAAAGATCTCTCATATTCATGGATCTGCACCATTAACATAGTAAAAATGGCCATCTTACCAAAAGCAATCAATCTACAGATTCAGTGCAATCCCCATCAAATTTCCAACTCAGTTCTTCACAGAGTATAAAGGGAAATTCTCACATTCATCTGGAATAACAAAAACAAAGGATAGTGAAAACTATTTTTAACAATAAAATAACTTCTCAGAAAATTACGATCCCTGACCTCAAGCTGTACTACAGAGCAATAGTGATAAAAACCTTATGGTATTCTCATTTTTCAATTGAAAATAACTAGATATTGTGTTTTCATTTTAATGGTATAAATATTATTTATTCTAAAATGTATGTTAAGTGTTTAGAGAATATTTCTTCTTATATATTATTATAATCCTAACATTACTTTATCAATGCTGGTGTTTTATTTCACTATGCTGTTACTAATATCAAAATACTCTATCCCAAACTTGTAGCAAGTTGTTATAGGTAGTTGGCTACTAATAAATATAAATAGAATAACACATTTTTGAATTTTTAAATCCACACCTATCTTAGAATTTCTATTTCTGCAAAAAAAATCACTATATCCATAAAGTAAGTTTTGAAAGACCAAACTTATTTGGGTTATACATCCACATCATATCCATCAGTGGAGGAAGTCAGAACAAGAATGGAAGCAGCACTGGAACCTAGAGACAGAATTTTATGTGAATACAGTATATTACATCAAACCATATAGAGTACTTGGTAAGTCCCAGAATGTGAGAGAAATTGTTCCAATAAAAATAGTGGGCAATATTTTAGGACTGTAACTATTATTTCCACATAAATACACATACATTTTTACTTTTACCTATATGGGCACATGCTTCTCAACACATACGGGCATGTATACCCAGAAACAGTGAAATGGAGGAAAGGAGAGAGATAGCAGAGGAGAGTAGAGGAGAGGGTAGGTGAGGAGAGGAGAGGAGAGGAGAGGGAGAAAGACAGAGAGAGAGACAGAGAGACAGAGAGACAGAGACAGAGACAGAGAGAGAGAGAGAGTGAGTGATCAGTTAATTCATATAAAGAGAGTAGAAATTTGCCATGAAGGCCCTACTCATTACAAACTTAAGAATGTCCCATACTTAATGTCCCATGATTTTTGAAATCATGTCAAGTACAATTTTGTGGTATATTTAAAATATATATATATACTTATTCATACATACATGTATAGATATGTCTATAAAGGATAATGTAATATATTTTATATAATATGTATGTATATATATATATATATATTAATAGTGGAGGGATATCTTATTATTATATAGTCCCTAAACTTGTTTAGATCACTCTCTGCTTCTTTTCTGCCGTAAGCCAACGATGCTCTTTTTCCATATTCACACCACAAGTATTACACTTTACCCATGTACAGAGGGGCCCAAATAAAGATGAACTGAACCCTTAGAAAGCATGTTCTGATAAAACAAATACCTCTTTTAAGTTGTTTTACCAGGTCTTCTCCCACTTGTATATTTAATTTCTTTTAAAACAGGACAATAATTTTAGATGGCTAATGGGATTTTAAATAAGCATTAAATATACTAGTGTAAAGAGAAAAATTGGAGCATATAGCACAATTAGGAATTATTTTATATATATTGAGGGCAATGATAACATGTAAAAGGGCCCCTAAAGGATTTCAGAGACACAGGACTGGGACTAGTTCTCAAATTTGTTTTGCCACATTGATAAGTGGTAACTTAAAGGTGACTTTACATATCACACATTTGTATGAGCAATATGTGTGCGTGACTATATGTATTTGCCTGTGTATGTATGAAAGAGTAATGTGTATGTATTTGCTATAAACCACTGTAACTTATTTTTACACACACATAAACATTGATAACAGTATATGTAATTTTTTTTCTATTTATAACTTTTAATATTAGGCTATCAATATTTATATCATATACTTCACAGATCTAGGTACTATTCACTATATGTCTGTGGTCTTTGTTTCAATTCCAATTAGTCATATGTAAATTCTTGCTGAATCATTTTCCAGAAATCTTCTGATATTAAATACTTTCCTGTTAAAGAGGTGTGAGATAAAACCTTGAATCTGTAATTACTTATAGGCTTTTTGTGAAACAAATAAACATAATACTTCACAGTTCCTTGCATACTCGAAAATTTAGACATAGAGTCTAATTAACAATTATCTTCACTCTGGACTCCAGCCTTGCTCGGCCTGGCCCCTGTTGGGTTTTACCACGGGCATTCTGTCTCTTCTCTCTCTAAGAGAGGCAGGCAGAATCCACACACATCCATCATGTTAGAAAACCTGTCTATGAGTTTGGTGTTTTTATTTTTCAAACTAATTGTTTTCTGTGATTAGTTTCAATGTGTAAAATAGATTATTAACTGCACTTCTCTAAAAAAGAAAAAAGGATGTCCATCTCCTGTTACCTCCTTGAAAGATCAGCTTCTCTAGGCCTTTTCCAGTGGGCTTATGACTTCAGACAAGGAAAGAAAAACAGTAAAAACAAAATAGTACGTGCCTGAAAAATGACAAAAAACAAAATCTTTTTGTAACATTTAAAAAAACCTGTAAAGCCTTTACTTCTTTGATAAGCTCAAATTTTATGTAAATTAGTTTTTGCCACGTGTGTTCCTTCGGATTCTAAGCGACTTCATGGCTTCTCTGTTGTCTCGCGTAAAGTGTATAGGATGGGCTTGTGGCATTTCATCTGCTCAGTGGCTCTATTGATACTGTACTGCTGCTGGGACTGGGCTGGAACCTGAGCATATGGGTGACTGGGTTCCTCTTGGGGGAGATTGTGGAGAAGGGGGTGAGGTGGCTCATTCATGTTTCCTTAAGCTGTTTGCAGAAACTTTCAAAAGGCATTTGGCTACCTTCCTGGCAGTCCAGCGTTCATGTACTCATTAACGTTTGTGTTAGGTACTGGTACTTTCTTGTTTAAAAAAGTGTTCTAAATGTTGGCTTTAAAGTGAATTTATCTTTAGTATGATAGTTATATGAAAATAATAGGGTTTGTGTGCAGAGAATTTTTTTATAAAGTGCTTTTAAAAAAAAAACGAAAACAAATATATTCTAGCTTTCGCAGTACATATGTGTGATAACTTTAATACCTATAGCAGTTAAGTGCAATTATTTCATCACTCTAAAAATGCTATTTTTGTGTCAGTTTCTGCAGGTGTCTTCATGTCTTTGCAAAGTGACACATTTTGATGCCTTCTTGATAAAGTGGTAAGACATTTTGTAGCTTTCTAGAAACTTTGTATCCATATGGTATCAATGAAAAATAAAGAAAATGAAAGTGTGGGTCACCTTTCTTATCTGCAAAAAAAATTATCTTCAATCTGTTTCTATATCAGAATATTTAACAGTATCTACAGCTGTTTAAAATACTCTCAAAATATAAAACTGAAGCCTGATTCCAGCTTCCTATATAAACCTTACATTTGTATGTAGTATTACATAATTTTGAAGCTCTGAAATTCTTGATATGTATGTATTCTCTCTAACAAGCCCTCCATCTTTCCTCAAGAAAAGTTATAACTGACAAATTAAACCTTAGGATATTCAAATTTAAGTAAATATATATATACATAGTTTATAAATTAACATATATTTAATAACTATGTTTCATAATTTTATTTAAGACAGAGATAAAATTAAGCACCCATTTTTTCAGGTTTTACAAATAACATAATACAAATCAAGACAGCTCCCTTAATCTGAATTATTTATACTAGTATTCATTTATCAGGACTCAATGGAAGAAATGAAAATTCCTCTATATATTTCAGGAAGAAAATATATTGTGTATTTCAAAATGAAGATTTACCAAAAACTGAAGAGTATAAATGTCATGGAAAGTCATGCATATTATGAGATTGATTACCTCTTTTTCATCTCTAGAAGGTCCGTGTGCAATCCATTTCACCACAGAGCTGACTTGATGCCTTTTTTTATTCATTCATTTTGTCATATGTAATGATGACTCAGTGTATAGATCTGCAAAATTTTTTCTATGTTATCTGGTGACTCCATATGAACTCCTACTCAGCAGTCACAACGTTGTTTGTGATTTCCCAAAATCACAAATTCTTAAGGGAATATATCTATATCTTGTAACTCAGAATCTTTTGAAATATTTAAGATAGTTGTATTACATATGAAAAAAGTTTTTACAAATTTAAATGGTAATAATAATGTTGTATATGTATGTACGTATGTATGTATGTATGTATGTCTACATGCATTCTCTCAAAATAAATGAAGACTCTCAGTAAGTATATAACTCATATAGAATTTCAAAATTCTGCATCTAAATTCTGCATCTCAAATGATCTTATTGCCTTTATTTGTTGTGCTTTTTGTACACCTGTGTCCTTTCATGTATGACAGTATGTATGGAGAGCACAGGACAAATTATGAGAATCAATTCCTTCCCTATCTAGTGAGCTATTTCATCAACCCTGTACACATTTTGATGACTTGACTTGTGGAATTTCTTGAGGGTAGTGATATTACTAAAACTAGATACATATTAAGAAAAGAGCAGGTTTTATAATTCAAATGATTTCAAAGAAGGCATGAACACAGAAAGTACATATGACACAAACTATCTTTAAAACCTCAGCATAATTCAAGATGTCTCATGTGATACTCTGTTACATGTAGTTTTAAATAACACCCATGCTAAATCTGGCTCTACCACCCCCATAGCTAGCTTTATGTGGCTATCTTGCCCTGGTTCCTGATACTAGATTGTTAAGCTAACAAAACCAGGTTAACCTGAAATGCTTAGAGCTATCACTCTCAGGCCGTCCACACCTGAACACCTACTGAAGATAGCTCACTCAACTCCGCTTAGCCCCTTAAAATGAAAATACAAGAGACTTATACCAGCTAAATTAATAATGGTAAATGGCCAAGCCCCAAATGCTCTTGCAAAGAATAACACACAACTCAGTTAATATAAGTACAAGCTGCATGCCTAGATTGGGCAAATATACCCTACACTACTCTATTGCTGAGCTATGAAATCTCTAGCTACTTTATGGATCCTCCAGGCCACATGGGTCTGCTCCATCTGCAACCTCTTCTTCCTCCATCTTCTTCTCCCTCTGTCCTCCATCTCTTCTCCTTCTCTCCCATCTCTAAAAATTTCAGCTCTGCCTTTTCCTTCCACTGCCCAATCACAGGCTCTAACCTTTATTCATTCGACTAATTAAGATTTTACCTGACATCACCTGAGTACTCCTTGCTGGGGCACCCCTTTTGAGGGAGCAGAATTAGCATCAAAATATAACCAGCAATCCACAACAATATTCTTTTAAAGAAAAACACAACAAAAACAAACAAACAAACAAACAAACCCAACAAAAAAATCTTAAAACATTTCAGCAGTTTTCCATGTAAACAAATAGTACAATATCTTTCCATTCAGTGAAAACCATGTTTATAAATCTCTAAAGAATAAAAGCATTTTGTTCTCTGTTAAGCAATCAACACCACCTTCCATAGCAATAAGTTCAAAGTAGCTGCATTCTCATTGTTGTGTGCTCACTTGATGCTGAAAAATGCATCTAAGTTAAAAATAATTTGTATATCTGGTTTAAAGACATTCTTTTTAAAATTTATTCTTCTCTTGTACATTACATTCCAACTGCAGTTTCCCCTCCTTTCCCTCCAAATACATCATAACAAGCTACAATAAGATCTGGTACATATTCTCACATATAGGATGGATAAGGCAATCCAGTAAATGGAAAAAAATCCTAAAGCAGAAAAAAATGTTAGAAAAATCCCCCACTCCCATTTTTAGGAATCCCAAAAGAATATCAAACTATATAGCCACTGCACATATGCAGAGGAAGTAGGTCAGACCCATAACAGGTCAGACCCACAGGCTCTTTGATTTCTGTGAACTCACATGAGTCCGAGTCTGTATTGCTTCTATGCTTTGCATTCCTGTGGTATCCTCAATTGCTCTGCCTCCTCCAATCCTTTCTCCCTGTCCTATGCAGGACTCCCTAAACACCACTTAATTTCGCTGTGAGACTCTACATCTGCTCCCATCGATTGCTGGATTAATTCTATCTGGTCTCCTTGATGGCAATTATTCCAGGTTCAAGTCCCAGCATATCATGCAAGCATGACAAACTAGATTGGAGGTTTTGTGGATGGATTGATTGGTTTACCAATCTCGCCACTTGAGGTTTTGCCTGGTTACAGAAGATGGCCTGGTCAGGCTCTATATCCCACATCACTAGGAGTTATCTAATGTTACCCTTGTAGATTCTATGGAGCATCCATTGCATTAGGTTTCTACCTAATTCTCAAAATGCCCTAAATGCTAGCCATCTCTGCCAGTATGATCGACCTCTATCTTCTGCACCTTGTCCCTCCTGTTCCCATTCCCACCTGCCCAATGTCTACCCATGAAGTTTATTCTATTTCCCCTTCCAAAGGAGGATTCTTGTGTCCTTCTTTTAATACTCATTGTTACTTAGCCTTAAAGACATTCCTTTAAAATAACTTATGTATATTTTATATACCTTTCATCATAACACATGATGATATCATAATAGGTAGTTATAAAATGTTCAGTGTTTCTCCTTGCTAAATAGTGTATCACAACCAATCTAACTTTCAAGTCAAAGCATGTTTCTAATTCAAATGTAGTTTAAAGATTCTCCCAGTGAAACTATTGATGGAAGTCTAAATGCATGACTTACTCTAGATAGCTTTCATGTAACTAAAGCATCATCTCTTGGGATCACAAACTGCTCCAAGGCAGTAAGATCGGTAATACTGTATGTGTTGCCTAAAGTGCTGTGCAGAACTGAAGTGCGGCATTTACCGAGCACTGCTCTTCCATCACACAGTACCTTTAAGAGCTCCTTTAGTGCTTCAGAGGCATTAACTAATCATTACACTCAATAACTCAAGGTTTTATCCTTTAAACACAACTAAAGAAAGAAAGTGTTTTTGCAAAGTCTGCATTATAAGTCAGGATGAAGTCAAGACAGAAGTTTTTGTGTTTTTCATATTATTTAGGTGGCTAGACTTGTGTTTCCCAAAAAAAGTTCTATGTAATGGGAATTACTGTTCAAAGCTAAGGGGAAGGACCAGGGAAGAGAATAGGGAAATTTTCAAAGCACATTTTATTTTATCTTATCAAAAATGATCCATCATCTGTCAGTAACATTTCATGATGACTCATCCATATTCAATAAAAAATGTTACATATTGGGGAGGTAAGCATTAGCAACATGGAGAACTAGAGAGTAAGTTGTAAGGGTGCTAGAAATACATTGCTGGTTTTCTGTGTGTGTAGAAGCAGGTAGTTTCTTGGACTAGTCAAAGAGCTTTATGGTTGATTAGGCATTGGTATTTAACAAAGTAAAAATGAATTCAAGATCATGGCCACATTATTATATAAACTTCAATTTCTAGTTAGGTATTTATCACCACATTATGATTTCTAACAGTTTTCTTGCCTGTCCAAAAGATAAATATTATTATTTGGGTCATACTATCTTGGATGAATTTCAACATATTCTCCTGTCATCTTTCCTTGTTACACAGTATATCATGTCTAAGAATAATGGCTGTGTGGGACATTTTGCCTAAGGACCAATTTGTAGGACTCAATTTCCATCCATGTTACACATTTTTCTGTTAGAATGTATCAGATATAACATACATAACAAATGAAAAAGTAATTTTTTATCCTTTTGCTGTGTTCTAGGTTGTACATTATCACTCTCTGGAGAAAACTTAATCAGAAGTCACATTATTAGCATACATTTGTGATTATATCATTTCAGTTAAATTTTTATGGATTTTCAATTACTAATTTGAAAATTATGATAATAACTAAAAATACATAGATATATTCATATATTCATGGTTCTATCAATATAAAATAACATGATATATACATATTTAAAATTTGAAAATATTGCTTAGCATGTACTCAAAGTAGATTACTTATCCTGTGGAAGTTTAGGTAATTTAATCTTATTTCCTCTGTATATTTTAGCTGATATATATATATAAATATATATATATATATTCTAAAACTAACTCAAACTTGTATCTAATCAATTAAAAAATCAAAACTGAAATCATCAATTTTGTTTCTGATATACTAAATTACCATGAAAAACAAACCATTTAACCTTTCCAAATTATTGTTGTGAGTAAATTTTGAAAACTCTAACTACATTGTCTCCAAGTCATTTCAGGTCTACATATCTTTGATTCAAAGACATACACTGGTTTAGAACTGAATAGAAATTTCCACATTTCAGATAAATCCAGTGTCCTAAAATTAGATAAATGTAGGCTACATCACTGTATTTTGTCTTCTTTTTATTTTACTCTTTTTTTCATACAGTACATACTGACAAAAGCCTCCTCTTACTATGTTACTACCTGCCTCCTCTGAGCTCCTCTCAACACCATATCTACTCCTCCTCCATTTCTCCAAAACAAAACAAAACAAAACAAAACAAAAACCAAGCAACCAAACAAAAACAGTCTCCCAGTAGTATCAACCAGGCATAAAAGATTACAATAAGACTAGGCACAAACTCTCTTATCAAGGCAGAATGAAGCAAACCAGTAAGCAGACATTTTAGTATAAAAGAATGTTTGTTTTTAAAATACTATTAATATTTCTGTGCAATATGAATTAGACTGCTAATGTCTTAGGGGGTGCCTATGTTTTGCTAGCTAGTACCACAGCAGTAGAAAAAAACTGAATTCTTAGGTTACTAGGTCTCTTCAATTTTTTGGAGTATTTGGCTTATAAACAATGTTAAATCATCATCAGTAGTGGCATAAAATAACATCTCTTGGGATATACTAATTTTTGGAGAGCTTCCTAGTTATAAAGGGTAAATATCATGAGTAATCAAACATAGAAAACTTGTTTATCAATCATGATCTTTGAAAAGAATCAAGGAATTATATGTGTGTGCTTGTATACTTTATATTGGACTCTCAGTGCATTCTATGTGATTATTCAGACAAAATTAAAATTTTTTGATTTTTTTTGTGTGTTGGAAAGTTAAACAGAAGGCATTCACATTAGTTCCATGAAATAAATGGTTATCATTATTGCTATCTTTATACATATCTGATATTACCCCAACTGATTAAGTATTGTTGTGTTAGTGTGTTTGTTTCAAATTTTACAAGGGTATGATCTGCATGGAAAAAAATTAAAGTTAATCATTGAATGAATCATTAATTCATAATGTAAATAAACATAATGATGATAAATATATGCACAAGAATATCAGCTTTACAATATTTATTTTTTCACGTTTTATGTTTTTACTGAAAAATATTGAAAAAAAGCAACATTTAACTCTGAGACAAAGAACAAGCAAGTATGTACACTGCTTTCTGTAAAAGGTGATGGACCAAACTTAGGTGATGTCTCAATAAGTTTAGATATCTACCAGCAAAACTGATGACCTAAATTCAATTCCCCGACCTACCTGATGGAAGCAGACTACTAACTCTCTCTTATTGTCCTCTGACATACAATTTCTGGTCTACCTGATCCTTCAAAATAAACATCTTAAAATGTGTTGGGTTAGCAATGCATAGTGATGAATGACTCTAATCTTAGCAGTTGGACAGCAGAAGTACCTAGGTCTCTGTGAGCCTCCAAACAAACCAAAACAACCCAATAAAAAAAAGGGGTATGAAAATAAACAGAGAATTCAACAAAGGAATCTCAAATTGCAGACAAGCACTTAAAGAAATTTTTAAAGTCCTTAGTCATCAGGGAAATGCAATCAAAATGGCCCTGAGATTCCACCTTACACAAATGACAAAGGCTAAGATCAAAAACTCAGGTGACAGCACATATTGGTAAGGATGTAGAGAAAGAGTAATACTCCTCCATTACAAACTGGTGCAACCACTCTGAAAATCAATTTGGAGGTTCCGCAGAAAATCGGAAATAGATGTACCTGAAGACCCAGCTATACCACTCTTCGGCATATACTCAGAAGATGACCTATCATGCCACAGGGGCAAGTGTTCCATTATGTTCATAACAGCCTTATTTGTGATGGCCAGAAGCTAGAAACAACCCAGATGTCCCACAACACAGGAGTAGATACCGAAAAATGTGGTTCATTTACACAATGAAATACTACTTAGCTATTATGGTTGCTATGGTGTGTCTACAGACAGGAACCTAGCAAGGCTGCCCTCTGAGAGTCCCAACAAACAACTGAAAGAGTCAGATAAAGATACTTATATCCAACCAATGGACAGAAGCTGGGGGCCCCTGTGGTTTAATGAGGGAAAAGATAGATAAAGCTGAGTAGGGTGACCTCATAGGAAGACCAGCAGTCTCAAATAACCTGGACCACTGAGATCTCTCAGACACTGAGCCACCAACCAGGCAGCATGCACCAGCTGATATGAGAACCAAGACACATATAAAGCAGAGGACTGCCTCATCTGGCCTCAGTAAGAGAAGACTCACCAGGGAGTTGGATGGTCTGGTGGGATGGATGTGGGTGTGGTGACATGACATCCTCTTGGAGATGGGGTGGGGAGTAGGAATGGGATGATGAAGAGGTAGAAGGCAGACCTGGAGTGGGATAAGGACTGGTTATAGAAAAATTGATTAGAGACCGTTTTTTTAAAAAAAATGAACAAAAGACTGAAAATACACAACGTTTGGTATGTAGAAGGGTAGAGATGGGTCTTGCAGTTGAAATGTGTGTGTGTAAGGGGGGGAATAAATATAGTTAAAATACATTGTATAAAATTCTAAAAGAATTAATAAAATGTTATTTTATAAAAATACAAGAAGCTTATAGAATATGATTAACAGTGGGCCAGAAAACAAAACCCTCCTATTACATAATAATTAAAACAACAACAAAAAAGACTACAGAACAAAAAGAGAATATTAATAGTAGCAAGAGGAAAAGACCAGATAACATACAAAGGCAACCCTATCAGAATTATACCCAACTTCTCAACAGGGACTCTAAAAGCTAGAAGGGCCTAGACAACCTCTAAAAAACCACTGATGTGAACCTAGTCTACTATACCCAGCAAAACTCCCAATTTCCATAGATGAAAAAAAAAAAACGAGATGTTTCAAGAAAAATTCAAATTTAATATATTGATCTATTCACAAATCCTGCCTCACATAAATTACTGGAAGGAAAATTCCAACACTAGATGTATAACTGCATCGGAGAAAATACAGGAAACAAGTAATTCCATACCAGAAAACCAGAAAACATAAGGGAACCACATACACAAATTCTCTCTCTCTCTCTCTCTCTCTCTCTCTCTCTCTCTCTCTCTCTCTCTCACACACACACACACACACACACACACACACACGCACAGTGTAACATCACCAACAACAAAATAACATTAAATAAAATTCACTGGTCATTAATTAATATCTGTCAACATCAATGAAGTCAATTCCCCAATAAAAAAGACACAGGCTAACAGAATGGATATGAAAACAGGATCCATCTTTCTGCTGCATACAAGAAACATACCTAGCAATAAATATTACCTTAGGATAAAGGCATGACAAAATTTTTCCAACTAAATGAATGCAGGAAGCAAGCTGGAGTAACCATTCTTGTATCCAATCAATAGGACTTTCAGTGAAGACAGGAAGGGTATTTCCTACTCATCAAAGGAAAAAAATCTACCAAGATGATATCCTAGTTCATGCCCCAAATGCAAGCACACCTACATTTGTAAAAAAAAAAAAAAAAAAAAAAAAAAAAAAGTTACTAAAGCTTAATCCCACAGTGAACCCCATACATTAAGTGTGAGAGACTTCAGTACCCTACTCTCACCAATTGACAGGCCATCCAGACAAAAACTAAACAAAGAAACAATAAATCTATTGGACATTATGCATCAAATGGACCTAACAGACATCTACAGAATATTTTACCCAAACTCAAAAGCATGCTTACCTTCTTCTCAGCACTTCATGGATCCTTCTCCAAAATTGGCCACATAGTTGGTCTCAAAACTAGCCTCAACAGATACGAGAAAATAGTAATAATGCTTTGTATCTTATTAGACCACTACAAATGAAAGCTAGACTTCAACAAGAGAAATACCAGAATTCTTACACAATATAGAATCTTAACAACTCTTTACCTAATGATCTCTGCTTCAGGGAAGAAATAAAGAAAGAAATGAAAGAGTTTCTAGAATTTGATAAAAGTGAAGACAAAACATACACAAATTTAGGTGACACAATGAAATCTGTGCTAAGAGGAAATGTCATAGTACAAGATGCCTCCATAAAGAAATTAGAAAGTTCTTATACCAACCATTTAAAAGAATGTACACCTAAAAGCCCTAGGGAAAAAGGAGGAGGAGGAGGAGGAGAGGAAGGAAAAGGAGAAGGAAAAGGAGAAGGAAAAGGAGAAGGAAAAGGAGAAGGAAAAGGAGAAGGAGAAGGAAGAAGAAGAAGGAGGAGGAGGAGAAGGAGAAGGAGAAGGAGAAGAAGAAGAAGAAGAAGAAGAAGAAGAAGAAGAAGAAGAAGAAGAAGAAGAAGAAGAAGAAGAAAGCATATCAAAGTAGAAAGCAGAAAATAATATGTCAGTACTTAAATCAATGAATTAGAAACAAAGAAAACTATAAAAATCAATGAAAACAAGAGCTGGTTCTTTGAGGAAATCACCAAGATATACATAACCCTTAATAGAATTAACCAAAAAACAGAGGGATAATATCCAAATAAACAAAATCAGAAATGAAAGTGAGACATAACAGCAGCCAAAGAGGAAACTCAAAGAATTACTAGATCTTACTTCCAAAATCTATACTCCACAAAATTGGAAAGTCTTAAATTAATTTTATGGACAGATGCCACTTACCAAAGTTATCAATTATCTTACTAAATTTATATTACCAAAGTTACCACTTATAAAAGATATTGGAAGATGGAAAGATCTCATATGCTCATAGATCAGTAGGGTTAACATAATGAAAATGGTAATGTTACCAAAAGCAATCGACAAATTCAATGCAATACAATTCTTTACAAACATTGGCAGAGCAATTCTCAACTTAATATTTTAAAAAAATGAGAATAGTGAAAACAATCATAGACAATAAAACAACTTCAAGAGAAATCAACATCCCTGACCTTAAGCTGTACTACACAGCAATAACAATTAAAAGTGCATTATATACATATAGAGACAGACAGGTTTGTCAATAGCATAAAATCAAAGACCCTGAAGTAAACACACACACACATACACACTCACACACACACACACACACACACACACACACACACACACTTATGGACACTTGATATTTGAAAAGGACTGCGAAAAAACATGCCATGGAAAGAAGAAAGCATCTACAATAAATGGTGCTGGTGTACTTGGATGTCTGCATGTAGAAGAATGTAAATAGATCCATAACTATTCACTCTGCACAAAACTCATGTCTAAGTGAATCAAAGACTGGATACAATAAATCTAGTAGAACACAAAGTGAGGATCAGTCTTGAACTCAATGATACAGTAGATAGCTTCATAAGATGAAGAGCAATAGCTCAGACTCTAAGATCCAGAACTGATAAATGGGACCTTG
>NW_022196896.1:77099199-77101244 GCF_008632895.1 Mastomys coucha | reverse complement strand
AAAAAAGCTTTTGTAGGGAAAGTACACTGTCTATACAACATAATGGCAGCCTACTAACATAAAAGAATCTTCATCAACCCATCTCACAGAGGGCAAATATCAAAATTTATAAAGACTCAAGAAGTTAAACACCAACAACCAAAATAACCCAATTTAAAAATGGAGTACAGAGCTAAACAGAGAATTCTCAACAGAGGAATCTCAAATGGCTGAGAAGATCTTAAAGAAATGTTAAAAGTCCTTAGTCATCAAGGAAGTACCAACCAAAACAACCAGGATGTACCATCAGGCACCCGTCAGAATGGCTCAGAAAAAAACTCAAGGGATAGCATATGCAGGCAAGAATGTAGAGCAAGGGAACACTCCTCTTGTTGCTGATGGGAAACCAAACTTGTACTTTCATGTCAGAAATCAATTTTATGGATTCTCAAAAACAAACAAAACAAACAAACAAAACAAAATGGGAATTGTTCTACCTCAAGGCCCAGCTATACCACTCCTGGGCATATACCCAAAAGATGACCCTCTATACCACAGGGATACTGCTCAACTATGGTCATATGAACTTTATTCACAATAGCCAGAAACTGGAAACAACCTAGATGCCCCTCAACTGAAGAATGGATAATGAAAATGAGCATATCCGCAATGGAATACCATTCAGTGATTAAAAATAAAGACACAATGAATTTTGCATGCAAATGGCTTTTACTTGAGACTATCATCCTGAGTGACGTAACCCAGACCCAAAAGACATGTATAGTATATATTCATTTATAAGTGGATACTAGCTATAAATTAAAGGATACCTACACTCCACTCCACAGATCCAAAGAAGCTAAACAAAAATGAAGGCCCAAGTGAAGTTATTTGAATTTCACCTAGAAGGGGAAATAAAATAGTCATAAGAGGCAGATAAAGGGAGGAAACTCTGTCAGAGAGAGGATGGAAGAGGAAAACGGGGGAGGGGCCAGTTCAGGATCAGGTGTGGATAGAATCAAAGGAGGTTGCCAGATGGCCATGGGAAATGAAGGGAAATCTGCATCTGGCAGGAGTAGAGTAGTTGGGGGTGTCTCAATGTGTCAGAGATGTGAAATAGGGAAGACTTCCAAAAATCAATAGGTGTGAACTTAGCTAGACTCACAGCATTGGGGTATGGAACCTGAAAAGGCTGCTTCCTGTATTCATGCAGGAATACCAGTAGAACTATAGGGACTTCAACACACCCTAAAAACTTTAGACCCCAATTTTATTCTGCATGCAAGAAATACAGGGTCTGGGAATGAAGGAGACACTGAGGGAATGTCCAAACAAAACTGGCCCAAATAAAGATCCATTCCATGGGCAATCACCAGTCTACGACTCTATTAATGATACTCTATCATACTTGCAAGCAGGAACCTGGTGTGCTGACTTCTGAGAGGCTCCAGCCAGCAGCATACTCAGATACAGAGACCCACAGACAAACATAGGAAGAATTGAGGGTCCAGAAGGGGATATGAACTCCATAGGAAAACCAGCAGATTCAACTAACCTGGTCCCTTGGGGGCTCTCAGAGACTTTAACCATCAAAGAACATATAAGGACTGGACCTAGGAAGATTGTGTAGCAGTAGGCCATTCTGTCAAGTGGGTACCAAACTAGAGGAGGGGGTATACTTGAAGTTGTTGCCTGTCTGTGAAATCAGTTCCTGTCTTGTTGGTCTCTCTTGTCTAGTCTCAGTGGGAGAAGATGTGCCTATCCCTACAAAGATTTGATTTGCTGGGGAGGGAGGATATCAAGGAAGTCCTCCACTGTCTTAGAGGAGAGGGGTAGATGGAATGGGGTAAAACTGTGGGATGGGGAACTGGGAGCTGGAATTGAGAGAGGGGTCAGCAATCAGGATATGATGTGAATAATTTTTTTTTAAAAAGTAAGGAAGTAAGGGAGGGAAGGAAAGAGGGAAGGAGGGAGGGAGGGAGGGAGGGAAGAAGGGAGGAAGGAAGGAAGGAAGGAAGGAAGGGAGGGAGGGAGGAAGGGAGGAAGGAAGGAAGGAAGGAAGGAAG
>NW_022196896.1:77089434-77098222 GCF_008632895.1 Mastomys coucha | reverse complement strand
AGAAGAAGAAGAAGAAGAAGAAGAAGAAGAAGAAGAAGAAGAAGAAGAAGAAGAAGAAGAAGCAAGAGGCTTCCAGGACCCAATAAGGCTGACATTACCTGAAATACCCATCAAAAGGGAGATAGAACCTGTAGAGACCATATCCAGAGGTTAGGAGAGACAGTCCCCTATTGAAGGATGTGGCCACCCACCCATCTCAAAAATTTTAGCCCAAAAACTTTCTTGTCTAAAAGAAAATCAGGGACAAAGAGTGGAACAGAGACTGAAGGAAAGGGCATCCAGAGACTGCCCCACCTGGGGATCCTGTGCTCTAACCCATATGCAGCTTATTGCTAATGCCAAGAAGTGCTTGATGACAGAGCCTGATATAGCTGTCTCCGAAGAGGCTCTGCCAGAGCCTGACCAATAGACTGGATGGTCACAGCCAACAATTGCACTGAGCACAGGGACCCCAATGGAGAATTTAGGGGAAGGACTGAAAGAGATGAGGGAGTTTGCAACCACATAGGAAGAACAACAATATCAACCAACCAGACCCCCCAGAGCTCCCAGGGACTAAATCATCAATGAAAGAGTACACATGGAGGAACCCATGTCTCCAGCTGCAGATGTAGCAGAGGATGCCCTTATCTGCCATCAATGGGAGGGGAGAACCTTAGTCCTGTAGAGGCTCGATGGCACTGTGTAGGGGAATGCCAGGATAGTGAGGTGGGAGTGGGGACCTGGTGTTTGGGGAGCACCCTCATAGAAGAAGGAACAGAAGGAATGGGGTAGGGGGTTTGCAGAAGGGAAATTGTGAAAGGAAATAACATTTGAAATATAAATAAGTAAAATAACCAAAAAAAAAAAAAAAAAAGAATGAAGAGCCAGCAGTTAGGGAGAACCACTGCAAAACATTAGTTTTTGGACATAGTAGGACCACTGTGCATATTTGAATTCACATCTTTGGTTGCTTACACTAGAATAAACCACTTCAAATGCTAGCATGGAAAGCAGAAAGTGCTTGGAAGTTCCTACATTGTACTACAGAGTTATTGGCATTTTTTACTATTAATAGAGAGAATGTCAGTTTTTTTCCTTTGTTTCTGTTTTTATAGTACAGTACTTTGTATGTTTGCCTTTTTTGAGTGGATGGCCTCAACCCCATGATTACATAGGTAGCACAAATCACAGTCACTGGGGTATCAAGAAATTTAGGGGTTTGAAGTTGAGGATGGTTATAGGAGAAGATAGGGGAAAACAATGGGTAAATACAATTAAAGTACCTAACTTTATATATTAAAATCTTGAGGAATAAACAAATTTTTCTTGAAAAAAAAAGAAAAAAAGAGACAAATTTGGAAAGTTATTTTACAAATACTGATATGCAAAGATTTAATTTTCATATTTATATTGTGGAATTATTTTATCAGGTCAAAATAATTTTAGAGTACTGTGAATGATTTTTATTAACTCCTTAAAAGTTCAGCACAAGAAGGGACAAACTGTTGTTTCAATACATATGTAACGATATGATAAATAGATGTATTATGTCATACAATGAAAGTTATTATAATTAATATTTATAAGGTCACTTCCTTTAATCACCCATAATTACATTGTAAAATCCAGGTACTTTTATAGTCCACATTTGCATAGTAATAAAATATAAGAACTATTTTCTCATCTTTTACATTTATTTATTTTTGATAAATGTACATCATTCATCCTAAGAACTAGGCAGGCTCTCCATTAGATATCTAGGGTAGAAAACTTGCAAAAAATGAATATTCATAGATTAATGTCTTGTCCAGTTGTCATCAGAGAGGATTCCTCAACCAACAGACATGAGTGGATATAGAGATCTACACCCAGCCCTTACAAGGGGAGAGTGTGTAAATTGGATGTCTCCATTGTGTTCCTCCTATCAGAGTTTGGAGAACACTGTGGAAGAGGGGGAAGAAAGATTATAGGGTCAGAGGTGATGGAGGACACCAGAAGATAATAGGCTACTCAGTTAACAAAGAAGGAGTCACATGAGTTCACAAAGACACAACTTGCATGGGACCTGTACCAGGTTCTCTGCATTTATGTTATAGTTAATTGCTTGGTGCTCTTGTGAGACTCAACAAAGGAAGCAGGTGTACCTCTGACTCCTTTGCTTGCTCTTGAGACTCTTTTCCTCCTGTTGCATTACCTTGTCCAGCCTTGATATAAGGTCTTTTGTTTTGTCTTATTGTAATCTTTTTTTTCCTGCTTGGTTGTTGTCTCTTGTAGGCCTGCTCCTTTCTGAAGAAGAAATGGAGTAGGGGTAGACATGTGTGAGTGAGGAGTTCAGGAGTAGATGGGCAGAGAAGGAGTGATCAAGATGTACTGTATGAGAGAAGCACCTATTTTCAACAAAAAAGAAAGAAACAAAATAAAAATCAATATATTTTGAGTATTTTTCAAAGATTAGAAGTATTTCAACTGTTATTTTTCTAATTAATGGTAAATGATTTTATTTTTATTCAAAGATGAAAATATTGGTCATAAGTAATATTGCCTATTTTTGGGAGATGTGATACTTTGAAATAAATGTATTTTTACATTTTCCTACATTTTCATCTAGGTGATAATATTGAATAAAATTAAGATTAAAATTTACCATTCTCTTGATTTTTTTTTTTTTGCTGGATGTTTCTTTTAGATGCCGTCTATTTTATTTTATTTTATGAATCACATGAAAATAATCACTACTATATTTAGTTATAAAATATAAGAAATAATATATTAGGATAAGTAGAATATCAAATGCAAATGTTTTTTAAAAGTAACAATAATCACTGAGATAAATATAAATATTAGAAATATGACTAAGAGTCCCAATGTATACAGTGACATTGCATCAATAACATTCTACTTATATAGCTCTATTATAAATATGTGTGTAGTAATAAAAAATAATGCCAGTCAATTGAATGTCTTATTATAACACACATAAAATAATAGAAATTTTAAAAGTTTTCATTTTTCAAACTTATTTAAAATTTGAAATGAAAAATCATAGAAAATAAAGTTGCTCATAATTTTTCACAAGCCATATTAAAACAATAAAAACAAATTTGTACATTTTAAATAATTATGTTGTTATAGTAGTTGGAATATAAAATAGCTTCTTCATTTGAAAAGAGCAGCTACATATACTTTCCTATAAAAATTTTTAAATGTTTAGCTGTTAAGTATATATTACTTAGTTCCAAAATAATTTTGGACATGAACACAATAAAGCTGGTTAAAAATAATAATACGTGTGTTTTCAGTTCATTAAGGTTATGTGTATTTGTTAAATCATTGCCAATGACTTTCTTTACATAAAATCTTTTTAACCAAATTAAAGGAAAATTACAATATGAGTTATTTTCCCAGCAGGATAATATATTTATATCAAAATATCTCTCATTCTTTCTGACTTCTTGCTGACTTTCTTTACTGAACATCTTAAACTGCAACCACCTCAGTTCCTTAGAAGAAAAGGGAAACTGTAGGAGATCCTACAATATAACTGAGTTCTGCTGCTTTCAATTGAAACAGGATTACAGCCTGGGTACAAAGGTTCTAAGCATTTAAACACGTTTTCAAATTCTAATATATAATAAAACATTTTGTTAGAATTAACTATTTGTTAGCAAAATATAAGATTAAGCTTTACTTAGTGTAACTAAAATGATATATGCTACTAAAGAATAAATATTTGCTATTAATATATATAAACTGTATTTTTGGAATACAATGTTTTACCAATTAAACTCCTTTAATCAAAATGAGTTACTTCGATTGTCTAACAGGGCATCAATACAGGTCAGAGAGGACAAAATACAGATTCTGTATAAATTACTATTTTTTTTCTTTTAAGTTACAATTCTACTCAGATATTAATTTCATCTTGTGTCTTTATGGAAATTCTGTCTCTACCAATGTGTAAGCATTTACAGCTATATGTGGACTTTGTGCTTTTTCATTGGCTTTTTTTGTTAGTTTATTTGCTATGTTCGATAGATATTTTATTTTGATATATATATTTACATTTTTATTAGATATCTGTTCATTTTCTAATGAGGGACATGAAGAAAGGGTGTGGATTTGGTCAGGTGGATTTGGGAGGTGTAGGGTGAGGGAAAAAACCATAATCAGAATATAATGTTTAAAAAAATCTATTTTCAATAAAATCTATTTCCATCTGGAACATCCTCATCTTGATGGTCATGTTGCCATGATTGTTGCACATCACCTTGATGTGGATTTAAAGGTACACACAGTGAGGTTAAATGAAGAAAAGTAAGTCATTAATGTTTTGGTGTATATTAGAAGAAACCTTGTTTTGTCTAAGTAAGCAGAGTGGCAAGCCAAGTTAAAATCTTAAAAGTATGGCACAAATGCTACTAAATAGCAGCATACTATGTACAGCGAGATAGCGTCATTTCATTTGTTATGCTTTCTGAATTACTTAATGATCTTGTTCAAATTCATATTCTTTTTAAAAAAATTAATAGATACATTTATGTATTAACTTTATATCTTGACCATAGTTTCTACTCTCTCTTCTCCTTCCCCCTATACCCCCATTTTCTCTTAGTCTTTTTCCCCACTGATATCTAATTCCTTCCTGCCCATCTTTGTCAGGATTCGCCAAGATCCACTTGTTTGGCTGTGGGTCTCTGCATCTGTTAACATCTGGGGTAAAGACTCTCTGATAATATTTATGCTAGGCACCTGTCTGCAAGAATAGCAAAATATCATTAAAAGTGTCAGAGTTGGGCTTCCTGTCATGGACCTAAAGCTGGACTAGTCATTGATTGGCTACTCCCTCATTTTCTGTTACATCTTTACCTCTGTACATCATGTAGGCAGGACAAATTACATTGTGGGTTCAAGGCTTTGTGGATGAATTGGAGTCCCTGTCCCTCTGCTGGAAGTCTTTTCTGCTTATTTGGGATAGCTGTTTCCGGTTCCATATCTACATTGTTGGGAGTTTTCGCTAGGGTCAACTTCATAGATTACTGTTTTGTTGTTTTGTTGGGTTTTTTTGTTTGTTTGTTTTGTTGTTGTTGTTGCACTTAGTTTCTAGCTCATGTCAGGAGTGATTCCCTATCCCTATTTCAGTTGTCTTCTCAGGAATGTCTCCCATTGTCCTCCCCACCCTGATCCCTCCTGTTCCTATTCCCACCACCAGCCAGTCCACTTCCCTGCCCCTGTCCACCCATTATGTCTATTATATTTCTTCTCAGAGAGATTCATGTGTCCATGACTGAGCCTTCTTTAATACTTACCTTCTTTGTATCTGTGGATTGTAGCATGGTTACCAACTACTTACTGCTAATATCCATGGATAAGTGAGTATATACCATGTTTTTCTTTCTGAGTCTGGGTTACCTCACTCAGAACGATCTTTTATTTTTTTTATCCATTTTCCTGCAAATTTCATGATGTCTTTTTATAAATAGCTCAGTAATACTCCATTGTGAAAATGTATCACATTTCTTTATCTATTCTTCAGTTGAGGGACATCTAGGCCATTCCCAGTTTATGGCTACTATGAATAAAGCTTCTATGAACACAGTTGAGTAACATTATTTGTAGAATCATGAAGCATCCTTGGGTATGTGGCACAGGAGTGGTTTAGGTGGACACAGAGGCAAAACTATTGCAAATTTACTGAGAAACCACCAATATGATTTCCAAAGTGACTGTAAAAAAATGTATTCCCACCAGCAGTGGAGGTGTGTTCCTCTTCTTCCACCTCCTCCCAATAATGAGCTGTCACTTAAATGTTTAATCTTAGCCATTCTGAGGTTTTATTTATTTACATTTTCCATTTTGCTAAGAATTTTGAACATTTCTTTAGGTGTTTCTCAGCCATTAGAGATTCCTCTCTAAAGAATTCTCTGTTTAGATCTGTACCTGAATTTTAAATTAGGATATTAGATTTCTTGCTATCTAGCTTCTTGAATTCTTTATATATGTGGATATCAGCCCTTGTCAGAGATGTTGTGTTGTTGATGAACTTTTTCTATTCTACAGCCTTCCTGTTTTGTCCTTTTGACAGCATCCTCTCATTTACCAATACATTCTAAGCTTTTTCCCACTTTTCCTTCTATCAGGTTTGGATATCTAGTTTTATATTGAGGTCTTTTATCCATCTGGACTTTAATTTTGTACAGGGTGATAGGACTCTTTTAACTCTCCTACTTGCTGACATCCAGTTAGAACAGCCCCAAATGATGAAGATGCTTTATTTTCACACTGTAAAATTTTTGTCAAAATCTGCTGATCATATGTGTTTGAATTTAATTCTAGGACATCAACTTGATTCCATTGATTGACGTGTCTGTTTTTATGCCAATAGATATGATTTATATTACTATTGATCTGTAGTACAGCTTGAATCAGGGTACCTGATACCTTCAGATGTTCTTTTATTGTACAGGATTATTTTAGATATCCTGGATATTTTGTTTTCCATATGAAGTATAGGTCTGTAAAGAACTGTGTTGGAATTTTGACTTCTTATTTTTTTCTTGTTGCTCTAGCTAAAATTTCAAGTACTATATTGAATATATGTGAGTAATGTGAGTAGAGTGGAAAGACTTTTCATGTACCTGGTTTTAGTGGAACTGCTTTATATGCCTATATAATTTGACGTTGGCTAATGGCCTCTTGTATATTGACTTTATTATGTTTAGTTGTGTACCTTGTATCCCTGATTTCTCCAAGACTTTTAACATTAAGGGGTGTTAGATTTTCTCAAAGAGTTTTTCAGCATCTAACAAGATGATCATGGTGTTTATTTTCTTTCAGTTTGTTTATATTGTGGATTAATTTGATACATTTTCCTGTATTGTGTCTCTGGGATGAACCCTATTTGATCATAGTAGATCTTTGTTTACTTGGATTTAATTTGTGAGTATTATATTGAGTATTTTTGCATTAATGTTCAGAAGGTAAATTGTCCTGAAATTCCTTTTATTGTCTGAGTTTTTGTGTGCTTTAGATATTAAGGTGACTGTGACCTCATAAGAATAATTTGGCAATGGTCCTTCTGTTTCTATTTTGGGGAATAGCTTGAGGCATATTGATATTAGCTCTTTGAAATTCTGGTAGAATTCTGAACTGAAACCATTTGGTCTTGGTCTTTTTTTTTTTTTTTTTTTTTTGGTTGGGAGACTTAGTGACTGTTTCTGTTTCCTTAGGGGCTTAAGATATAGGGACTTATTTCAGTTTTTTGTGTCTGTAGAGATTTGCTTTGTGACAGAGTATGTAGTATATTTTGAAGAAGGTTCTCTGAGGTACTGAGATTGAGGTATATTCTTTTCTGTTTGGGTAAAATTTTCTGTAGATACCTTTTAAGTCCATTTGATTCATATCATCTATTTATTTCATTATTTCTTTGTTTAGTTTCTGTTAGTGGCTTTTTAATAAGTATGTTACAATTTTCTTCTTACCTAGATAGCTCACAAATTATTTAGACTGGACCATTATATTTACTTATCAAACCTAAAATGCACAACAACTGGGCAGTATTACTCTATGTCATTGTCTAAGCTAATCTGACTAACTCCTAGCCAATATCCCTGAGATACTTGCATTTTATCACTTTCTCTGTTTATGGTGTTTTTCCATAGTTTCCTAGACTCTCTGCTAGTGGTGATTGCCCACTTCTTTTGTCTTCATAAGGTTGGAGTAAAGGTCATTTTCTTGTGTTTCAGTTGTGTTATTATACCCAGTGCTTACTGTAGTAGGATAGTTGGCCTCAGGTGGTGCCATATTACTCTTGCTTTCATAGATTGTGTTTTTAAACTGGTCTTTAAACACCTGAGCTTTACAGTTATTTTAAGTTTAGATGATGATTTCTAAGTTTGTCTTTGTTGAAAGTGTGTTTTGAGGATGTCCCCTCCCTCCTACTCCACCTCCCTTTGGTTTCTCTTTTCTTCTGTCTAATGGCCTGTGAGCATCCTGCTGTTCTTATGACTAACTAGTCTTTCCATGGGGGTTTTATGGACTGGAAGGCTGATCTCAGCCTCATCCTCTGCCTCTGGGGTCCCTAGTATTAGCATGGCCTAGAAGCCCTGGTGTTGGTGAGCCTCCAAAAAATCAGATGATATTATAGGTTGGAAAATGGTGTTGAGTGGGTGGGATGCAAAAGGCTCATGAATGTCTTTTAGCTGAATTCGACAGGCCTCCAAGAATGTAGGCAGAATTGTGTAGCAATAAAGGGAATACAGGCAATGGGGTATAATTTACCACTTTTTGATGTGCTCTCAGTTAAGTTTTGACAGAGGTTTGGCATGGGATTAGCTTACCTGGTGTCCCTAGGACCTGGAAGCCACAGAGAAAGCAAGCAGAGTTTTGGAGTGGGAAATGAGACTAAGGGTATAGGGTGGAGTTTACTGCTATTAGGGATGCATTTGTGGGGAGTTGCCTGGCATGGGGTTGGAGGGGCAGGGGTAAACTGGTTTCCTGGTATATATATGCAGGCCTTTGGGAAAGCAGGCAGAGTTATGAGCCAGGAAATGGAGCACAGTGTACAAGGGTGTCCTAACCCTTTCAAATGATGGTGTCCCCTTTGAGCCTGTGGAGGCTACTTTTATTCAAGTCATAACAGGTATATACGGTATCAAGGTCATTACCTCTCTAATTTATTATGAAAATGAAATATTTATAATGTTTATTTTTTATAATTATATAAAGAATAATATATATATATATTATTCTTGAAATTATAACAATAATTATATATTTCCTCCTTTGCCTTTTTTTTTTTTTAAGTTAC
>NW_022196896.1:77081624-77089101 GCF_008632895.1 Mastomys coucha | reverse complement strand
AAAAAGAAGCCTACGGGACCTGGTATTCCCAGGAAGTCTCCCATCCAAGTACTAACCAGGCCTGACCCTGCTTAGCTTCCGAGATCACATTCAGGGTGGTATGGCCATAGACTCTTCTTTGAATTTATGGTATCTTTTTCATTAATTCTTGTTACATGCATGTAAGTTATTATATATAAAAATAAACTGCTGTGTAGAATCTACTCAGTCTGTAGTTTTGTGTTTATGTGTTTGAAGTTGCAGCCTTCACATGTTCACTATGTCATGTATATTACTTTTCTTCTTGGTAAGCTCATGTTTAATCAGTCACATTACTGAGAACTTATGATTATATTTTCTGACATTACTATGAGACAGTGTATCGCAGAAAACATAATGATTCTCTGGATCTTATGTAGCAGTAAATATTATTTGGGGGTTTCTAACCAACCTTCAACTACTCAGTTCTGAAATAAAAAAAAAAAACACAAAACCTTTATATTTATAATAAGCCTTAAAGAATTTGCAGCCCCTTAGGACGAACAACAATATGAACTAACTAGTACCCTCAGAGCTTCCAGGGACTAAAACTCCAACCAAAGAGTATACATGGAGTGAGTCAAGGCCCCAGCAGCATGTGTATAGCAGAGGATGGCCAAGTCCGTCATCAATGGGAGGAAAGGCCCTTGGCCCTGTGAAGGTTCTATGCCCCAGTGTAGGAGAATGCCAGGGCCAGGAAGTGGGAGAGGGTGGGATGGTGAGCAAGGGAGGGGGAGGGAACAGGGGATTGTTTTACTTTTTGGTTTTTATCTTATTTCATTTTATTTATTTTTTTGGAGGGGAACCTGGGAAAGGAGATAGTGTAAATAAAGATGTGGCTGCCTGCAGCCACTCATACGAATGTGTCATTTGGAATAGGAGTCAGGGCCTGAAAAATTAAGGGTACAGGAAATGCTGGATGGGTGTGAAAAAAATTAGACCAACACATGGTGTGCTTTCAGTCCGCCATCATTCATTGAATTCTCTTTGTTACAAGCAAACAGGCAGATAGATAAAGCAAAATCCCTCCCCCAACAACCAATAATTTTAAACTAAGGTGCAAGGTTTACACAACAAAAACTAACAAACCTGAGAACTAACTTACCTAGAGGCAACAGAAATTAGCATTACAAAAATAACCACAAACCAAACCTCAGCAATCTTGTAATCTTTCTACCTACTCTAGTACATCTTTCACTTAAATTTAGAGGTTGAGTTGTTTTGTAAATACATTCATTTGTATGGAGCTACACAGTTCTCCTTTTTGTTTATTTGTATTTTTTATAATGATCTCCACCTGTTATAAATAATAGTTCTCTTGATGAGGAATGAGGGATATACCTATAATTGAATATTTGAAGCAAGGATGAGAAACATGTAATATCTGTGTTTTGGGGTATGGGTTATTGCACTCTCTGTGAACTCTTCTAATTCCACCAATCTACCTGCAAATTTCTTGATTTCCTTTTTTTATAGGTAGACAATAAGCAGTTATGCATATTATAACCCCCCCACTTTGATTATCCAGACAAAAACTGAAGGACTTTTAGATTGTATCCATTTCTTAGCTATTATGAACAGAACAGCAGTAAACATAGCTGAGCAATCTTATATCCAGTCCTTTGGCAATATGAAATAGTGGTATATTTTGGTTATTTTTTAATCTAGATATTTGATCCATTGGGAGTTAGTCATGAAGCAAGGCCCAGCCCAACCCGACTCAGTACGGGCCAGGCTGGCATGGAGTAGGAGTAACCTGGAAGGGCAGAGACAGAGGTGGAGCCAACTGCAGCAGCAGAAGGCTTCCCCTCCCTGCCTGTACCTTCTTCCCTTCTCTGGAACATGTGTACCAGAGCTTAATGCATACAAATTTAGAATAGTAGTGTCTTCTTGGTTAACTGAATCAGTTAATTTTGTTAACTGACTAAAATAAAATATCTTTCCCTTTTTATCTCTTCTGATTAGCATTTGCTTGGAGTCTTTAGTGTCCTAATTTTGGAAATCATCTTCTTTTTTCTTTGTCCCATTTAATTTAAAACTTTTGTCATTTTTTTTTTACTTTGAAGAGCTGTGTAGTTTTACATCTAAAGTGTTTTCCTTGTAGACAACAGAAAGATTGATTTTGTTTATGGATCTAGTCAGTCAGTTTGTGGCTTTAGTGAATTTAGGCCATTGATATTTAAAGTTATTGAAGTGTGTGTGTGTTAGTGGTTGTCTACCTGTTACTGATGTTTGTGTTGTTTTGCTGCTATAACTGTATATATTTTGTCTAGTAATTTTGACTTTGTATCTCATTCCTAGCCTTCTTTTCAGCCTGAAATATGTTTTCCTGTGCTTTTTGTAGGTTTTGTGGGCTGATTATTATTGTTTCATAGGATGTTTATGTCATGGACATTATTTTCTTTTTCTTTCAATAATGGCAGATAGACTTAGGATTTGGAACTCACTGTTCCAATTCCTTCCAGCTTTCAAAGCTCCCAATGACAATTCATTTGTGTTTCTAATTTTTTTCTATGTGACTTTTTATTTTTCCTCTTGCAGTTTTCAATACTGTCTTTGTTCACCCATGATTTAACTATCACATGTCATGGTGGTATTCTCTTCTAGTCTTCTTTGGCTTGCCATGTGCTTCTTTCATCTATGTGTAAGTGACTTTCCTTAGTTTTGAGGGTTTTTTTTTCCATTTTTGCTATTGGAGATCTAGCTAAAATTATCATTGGCTTGGGATTGGCCTATAATATTTGTTTCTTTGTTTCCTAGTTAATTTACATGGAATCCTACATTTCCCATATTTTTCTTTCCTGTATGTTTGATTATTTTCAAAGTCCTGGCTTATTTGATATAGATCCTCTAATTCTTTTTCATGCTCTGATAGACTGAGTTTGCTTGAGCCTTCAAAATGATGTGTAATATATGCCTGGGTGAAAAGTTTGGGTACAACATAAGAGGGATCACTGCTTGACTTTTATGAAAAAAAGGAAAAGATTTTTCATATCAATAGGCATTAGATTTTTTTCATCTATGTAAAAAATTGGTTCAAGAGATACTATCATCTACATTTGTCATTGCATTGATTTTGAAAATATTCTTATCCTGATTATACTGATATAACCCTTACTTCAAAGTTCTTGGCTTCTTTTTCTTGTATATGTCTTTGGATGTGGTAAATCCACTTGGGTTACTGCTTCTTCTGATATATCCCTGACAACATCTCAGCTCTAGAGAAGAAAAACAATCAAACTATTTTTTGATAATTTGGTTAATTTTTCATGTATCCTTGAACAATTTATATACTAATTAAAGGCTTATTAAGTGATCAAATTTAATGTCAATAAAAATGACAAAATTAATTGTATATAATCATTGTATTTACTGTATCCTTATGAAGTATCCTTATTTCACCATGAAACATTATATTTTTTGCATTTCATTATAATTTTAAATTATGTTATTTATTTTGTGCACATATTTGAGATGACGAGGAGTGTCTGTGTGTCAGGGTTATGTGTAGAAATCAGAGGACACCTTGAGTGACTCAGTTGTCTCCTTCAAAAACATGAGCCCCAAGGATTAAACTCAGATGGTCTGGCTTGAGAACTGACAAAAATATACCTTTAATCATTGTAATGGACCCCAGATTATCCATGCTTGTTGAACTGTTTTGTTGTTTTTGTTTTTTTTTCCCTTTAACTGGGAGTTTCTACCCCACCTTTGACCATTCAGCTCCTAGGCACACAAATTTTATATTTATAATAAGAGGCCTTTAAACCACTAGAGCTAAAAGGATATTTACCATCTATGCTATTATGCCTACTTCACTGCCAATAACCCCGAGATATGACATGCCATATTGCATCTGGGCTGCTGTTAACTTCTACTGGCCAGCCCTCATGGACATGTTTTTATGATTCACCTATTCCGTGGCATCTTCATACTCTACCTTCTTCCTCCTTTCTTCCCCTTATAGTACTGACTCAGACCCCAAACCCAGGAAACAAAACTTCGCCTACCTCTCCTCCATCCAGCTACAGGTAACCTTTGGCATCTTTATCCAACTATTAGCTTTAACTTAAGGGGCAAGGTCACATAGTATTACTTGATGTACAATCAGATTCTCTTGTCCCTGGAGGGAACCAGGCCTTGGGGGCAAGAACTTATCATTACAACACATAGCGAAATTGAAATCTCAATTATGTCCTTATGTGGTATTTGGGGCAGCACCTTTATACCACTATACCCTCAAAAATTTGCTCCTTGAATACTTCATGAGATTTTTTTTTTTAAGTTTTCTATTTGGCTACTTATTTCTCTTGATCAACTGTTCATCCAAATATGAATATATATGCATACATAATTTTACCAGATGGTGGCACCAACACATGAAACAACACTATGCTCTACAGAGTGAAGAAGAATCCTAATTAAAAGCTGATCTCTATATTAATCTACAACAGAAATGTCAGAAAGTAAATGGAAACAAATAAATGAATCAAATTGTTTTATGATCATGGCTTCTATTAGAGTTCTATACCATAGACGTTAAGAGCAGCCCAGAGTTCTAGGACAAATATAATCCTTAAGCAAAGAAGACTGTTATTTCAACAGCTATGATGTCATGTGCAGGAGGGGTCACACAAGTAAACAAAAAGAAATACTGCAAGGTCATTTAAATTCACTTCCACTTTTCTACAATAAACTGGTTATTGCTGGAAATCCTTGGTTACATAACAAAGTTCTTTGTTAAGCATCTTGGTGCCAGGTTTTACAGGAATTGCTTCAATGTGCCCCAGTGTAGGGGAATGCCAGGACCAATAAGTGGGAGAGGGTGGAGTGGCAAGCAGGGGGAGGGGGAGGCAACAGGGGGTTTATTCTTGTTGTTTTTTGGGTTTTTTTTTTTTTTTGGTCTGTGGTTTTTTTTTTTGAGGGAATATTGGGAAAGAAGAAATCATATGACATGTAAATAAAGAAAATATCTAATAAAAATTAGAATTGCTTCAATGGTGTATACACAATTTCAATATCTATTCTCCTATAAATTCCTTTTTAAAAATATCCTCTACTCCCATATTTCCACGTTTAAAGTTATAATCTTAGTAATTCTTGAGAGTAATGAATAACTGTTGTCTTCCAATTAAAACACATGTAAATCTACTTCATTGTTAATCTCTCAGGTTATTGGAGAAAATATTATCTTTACAATATTATAAGAAAACTATCTTTTTCATAAAATTCATAAACAGTATATGCTAAGTTATGAGCTAAAGTGATTGAGTTCAAGACATTTGTTTCCAGTCTTATCATGTTAATTATTGTGTAACCCAGCAAGAACACATATTACTGTCCTTTGTGGGCTATTACTAAGAATCTTTGAACTATCATTTCAACATATGCCATTTAAGATATATATAGAAATACATATTTCGATTTTCCATTTTCTACATAAAATGACACTCATTCCAGGATCACAATAATGCAACTATTAACTTTAAAATGGCCATAATTAAACTATATTCACTTACAAAATTTTTTCATTTTAAAATTACTTTTATTTATAATTTGTGTTCAATATGTTTGATTTTAGAATGTACTAGTGTATTTCATTTTCTTACTATCTACGTTTTTCTAATTTATTGATTTTTTCTTAGTTTTTTGATTATTTTTCTCTGTCTATATTTGTTTTTTTGTTTGTTTATAATTGTACTGTCTATGTATGGATGCTAGGTTTTAAAATATAGCAAAACTCCACCTTAAGAAAAATTCCTGGCTTTTAACAAGTTTCTTTTATTAACTTATTCTCATGTATTTTTATTATGGCCATATTTTAATATTTAATACAGTCTAAATTAGTATCTATGTACAATAATTTAGAAATTAATATAGAAACACAATATCTCCTGAAAATTTGGGGGTATAAATTCTTTGAAATGTATACCTTACTACCAATGCTACTGACTTTTGCAGTTATTTAATATATAATATGACATTTGCTCTGGTTGTAGTACAAATGTACAGTTTTATTATACTGAATACTCAGTATTAAAAAAAAGTTTAAAATGCTGACAATTACCTATTAATTCTCAACTAAAACTCTTAGAGTTAAAGTATCCCAGAAATATTCTTCAATAAACTGATATATATGAACATAAATACATGAACATGTACATAAATGTAAACATAATATTAAATATAACTTTAATAGCAAACTTCCCAATTTCTAAAGAAATTTACTTTTTATTCTGTCTCCTTTTATGAAAGTTCATCAGAATTATGCATACATGGAAAGCTTTAGCTGATATTAACTGTAACTTTAATATTTATAATTTAAAGCTCTTAAACTGCAAATTATTAAATTTATGCTTAATAATTATGATATCATTATTACCATTACATTTACATAGGTATATACAGACTCTGGTGATAAATTTCCAGTACTACTATATTTATTTTTTCCTGATTTTTAATTTTCCAAAATCCCCAGTAAATTTAACATGCTGTATATAACAGCTTATGCTACAACCACAAGTATTCTAACATTCAAAATTATTTGTTGGTTTCTCTTAGCTGTAAGGGGAGGTATTTGATGGAGACATCTTGTTTGGTGATGAGCATACCAAGGTCTCTCACTCTTTGTAATTTTAGGGTATGGGTCTCTTGTTCCAATGTGCTGCAGGAACAAGATTATCTGATGATAGTTGAGCAAGACATCCATTTTTAGTATAGAAAGAAATGTAATTTGGAGTAATTTTACTACTATGTTCTTTTAACAGAATAGTGGTATTTTGTTTTAAGTTAGATTCCTAGGCTATCCTGCCCTAGAGTTTTGGTCACAGAAGCAGTATCAGGTTTAGGTTTCATAATATAGAGTGGGCCCTAAGTGAAATCATATATTGATTGGTTACTATACTTCCTGATGGAGACTTATTTGAATGCTTTGATTTAATTGGGAATCTGCATGTCCAAACTGTAAAGGTCCCTTATCCTCAATTGGTTTTTGATCAATCAATAAAGATGGCAGCAGCAAATGGCTGGGCAAAGGAAGACGAGGTAGGCTAGAATGCAGGTGTGAGGAGATGGAGGATTGCCTTGACTGGGAGAGAAGGGGGACAGAAGGAGGGAGGGGGAGAGAGAGAGAGACAGAGAGAGAGAGAGAGAGAGAGAGAGAGAGACAGAGAGACAGAGAGACAGAGAGACAGAGAGAGACAGAGACAGAGAGAGAGAGAGACAGAGAGAGACAGAGACAGAGACAGAGACAGAGAGGAGTTGCAGAAGAAAAGGCCAACCAGCCATGTGAGATTTAATGTAAATGTCCACTGGCCACTTCCTGATTGGGCCTGGGTTCGCAGGGGAAGGATCAGAAGAAGTACTCAGTCTTTGAAGTACACAAGGCATTTTAAGATTAACTTGAGTGTTTGTAAGTGTGTGTGTGCGTGTGTGTGTGTGTGTGTGTGTGTGTGTGTCC
>NW_022196896.1:77076584-77081440 GCF_008632895.1 Mastomys coucha | reverse complement strand
CTCAGAAATCTGCCTGCCTCTGCCTCCCAAGTGCTGGGATTAAAGGCGTATGCCACCACCGCCCGGCTGTGTCTTGCATTCTTGAATCCACAATTCTTGCATAGGTGGCTAGAAGTGTGTGATCCTTCTGGAGCACAAAGTAATGTAGCTAAAAACTCCCATTACAACTTCCACAAGCTTTGTGCCACCATTGCACTAGCATATCCTGTAGGCAGAACACCATTGTAGATTGAAGGTTTGTAGCTGGATTGTTTTGCATGTTTCTCCTTTGATAGACTGCAAAAGTACCTTCCTGTACCAAAGACCCTAGAGTATAAAGTTGAAGACTCTTATGGAGGCATCAGATTGTTCCATGTTCAATGTGTTACATATTTTTTGTCTTCAACATCAGAGACTTGCCATTACTTTGCTGAGAGCAACCTACAGTCAGAGCCAGAGAGACTGGAGTTCATCAAGGAAGCAAAATCCGCTAAACGGGTTTAGAGTGCTGCACACATGAACTCAGAGACTGAGAGCAGCATGCACATGGATCTGTACCAGACTGAGTCCTAGTGCCAAAAGGAGACATTGACACAAATATCCAATCACAATGCAGATTCTATCTCCAATTAACAAGCATGTGCAAATGAAAATTTAGTTTTCTTTAAGGATGTGTCACTGGAGAAATAAAGTATGCGCCATGCGCCCTGCGGTGAGAGATGGCCAACAGAAAACGAATTCAGTGGAATCTTTACAGGCTTCTTGCCTCAAAATGTCATGTCATGTTTTGTTTTGTTTTCAAATTTATATTTTTAAATTTTATCTGTTGTACTGTTCAATTTCTATTTTTTTGTTTTTATTTTCCCCTACATCTCCTTTGCATATATATATTATGGCTTCCAATTTTCTATTTTTATAAGATTCTGAGTGTACAGATGAGTGGGTTTCTGCATCTGTATCTGGTTCTTGTGGTTTTTTAAATTTTCTTTTTCTTCTGGTTGTTCCTTTGTCCTATCCTAGTGTGCTTTGTGTTCAATTTTTATTTTATTACTATACCTTAGTGTTTATTTTTTCTCAAAGCAGAGAGAGAATGGGAGTGGCTCCACATGAAAAGTAGGTTAGAAAAAAACTGAGAGAAGTTAAGGGACAGTCAAACATGATTTAGGATATAAGAAAAAAATCTATTTTAAATAAAAGGGGAAAAACTGAAAAAAAAAGAAAAGAAAATTGTTCTGACAAGGCCACAAATATTCATGAGCTTTGAAACTAATACAATCTGTTGATCCCTGACTTTTGTCTTTCTGTAAGTTTTTGTTATTTTCTCTATTTGCTGTAAACTCACAAACACACCAGATATATATATATATATATATATATATATATATATGTATATATACACACACACATATCACTATATATATCACTATATACATACATATATATCATATGTATATTATATTATACTATATATCACTATATATACATATATATGTATATATATCATATATAGTACATATAAGTATATGTATACACATATATAGTGATAATGTGTGTGTGTGTGTCTCTCTCTGTGTGTGTGTGTGTGTGTGTGTGTGTGTGTGTGTGTGAGATTAAATATTCAAAATATAGCCAGTAAGTTTTTGGTCTAACAATGTAGTGGTAGTATTTCTTTTCTAAGGTCATGCTTTTGTTTGCTCCCAGATTCTGGATTAGTTTCTAGTATGAGGCATGATTTTTCTCTTGATGCCAATTAGGCAGCTGCTGTTTGTCTCTGACAAGCTGAGTGCCACTGATTCCACCTTTATCCATTTTTTGCCATATGAGAAATTACTGTGTCTCATAGGTATTGCAGTTAGGTAGAACTATTTAATTGCTTCCCTCTCTGGGCAGCTTTGCATGGTATTTCTAGAACCATAGAGGCTAGACCTCAGTAAAGATGGTTTCACAGAAGGTAGAGCTCAAATCACCCTATTGTTGTGACCTTAGTGTGAGTGACTTCAGGAGTTGGGACTCATACTTGCAAGTGAACAGTATGGAATGATTTTAGAAACCCAAACTTCATGAATTGCTGTGAAACAGTCTCTCTTGTAGAAATGGTTGCATAAGTAAGGCCAAGAAAAATGGTACCATTAAGAGACCTGGTAATATGGGAGAGGAGCAACTTGATGCTTACTGTTCAATAGCTGTGAAGAGACACAATAGTAAGGAACACATCACATCTCATGGCAGCACTCCTGTCGCTGGAACAATAATTGAGATCTACATCCTTTTCCACAGGCCAACAGAGAAAGAAAAAGACTTGGCCTGATGAGGGCTTTTTTCTTTTTTAGTTATTTTCTTTATTTACTTTTCAAATATTATCCCCTTTCCCAGTCCCCCCAACCCATTTTCTAGTCCCTCATTCCCTGCTTTTATTAGAGTGTTCTCCCACCCACTTGCCTCCCAGCCCTGGCGTTCTTATACACTGGGGCATGTAGCCTTCACAAGACTAAGGACCTCTCCTCCCACTGATGGCCAACAAGTTCATCCTCTGGTACATATGCGGCTGGAGCCATGGGTCCTCCATGTGTTCTCTTTGGTTAGTGCCTGGGAGCTCTGAGGGATCCAGTTGTTTGATGAGGGCTTTTGAAACTTCAAAGTTAACCTCCAGGGACATGCTTCCTCTAACAAGGCCACACCTCCTATTGCTTCTAATCATGTCAAAGTGTTTCACTCCCAGGTAAATAAGCATTTAACAATATGAGCCTTTGGGAACCATTCTTATTCAAACCACCACAGACTCCCACCCTTTGACAAAGAACTAGAGACAAGTAATAACTTTCAAGAGAAGAATAACTAATTTCTCACAGTTAATGCTCTTTATTGCTTTCCAATACATAGTGGCCAGCCTTGAAGTCACATAGACACAAACAACAAAAACAGACAGAAGACTTTTATTTTTATCTGTTTTTTCATACACAAACAGAGATAGAAAGGCCTGTTTGCAACAATAATAAAGAGAAATATGCTGTCAACTTAAGAATGGAGGCAACATGAGAGGGATTTGAGGAAACTGACATGGAGGACCTAGAAGACAGAGAAAAGGAAAGTGACATGGTTATATTTTAGTTAAAATATATTTTAAAAATAAAGTTACTTTCTCTAAATGTAATTTTCAAACCATGATTTATATTGGTGGCAATAATTTGTATTTTAGTTAGCTTTAAACCAATAGACTTTAAATAATAAATGTACACAGTACATTTTTCCAATATCTTACATTCTCACAGTAGAGACAAATATTACTTATGTAACAGCTTTAATTCCTTGGCCATAACTTAGTTAGTACTATAGCAATTGGCCAGAGAAGAAGAGTGTCTTTCACTAGAAAGTAGCAGTGCAGCATGGCAAATCTTGTTTTTATCTTTATAAACCTCACTGGTCCATTCTACTATCACATACTTCTTTTCATAGACAGCTTTTTCACGTGTGTGCTAACTCTGATCATTTGCCTATGATTACAATTAAAATTTATAGCACAGAAAGCATGATGAATGCTATATTACTATTCACTATTTCTCTTTTTATGTTTTGGAAATAATGATGGTTGTGAGAAAAAAATGTCGTTGGAGAAAATGTGTTTCCTTAGGATGTGTATAACATTTGTGTAGTATTTTTCAAGGGTGCACGAATGTGACCATATTGCTATATATTAAGGTGATGAAAAAGTATACTTATAGGTACATTTTTGAGTAAGGGTTACAAAATTTGCTTGAAATGTCGATGGCACATTATTCACCAATACACTGATGATGTTTTGCTCCTTAACCCCTCTGATTAGTTGGCAGCATTGAGTCAATATTTATTTATTCATTTGTTGTTTTATTTATTTACATTATAAATGCTGGTTCTCTTCCCAGTTTCGCCTCTACCCCCCTTCCTACACCCTCCCCTTTGTCTCTATGAGGGTGCTCCTCCATTCACTCACCCACTCCTATCTCACTTCATTAGCATCCCCCAAGCTGGTACAACAAGCCTCCATAGGACCACAAACTCCCCCTTTCCACTGATGCTAGATAAAGCCTTCTTTTGCTACATATGTAGCTAGAGCCATGGATCTCTCTATGTATACTTCTTGGCTGCTGGTTTAGTCCCTGGGTGCTCTGGGTGGTCTGGTTAGTTGATATTGCTCATCCTATGAAGTTGAAATTCCCTTCAGCTCCTTTAGTCCTTCCCTTAGATTTTCCATTAGTGTCCTCAGGTTCAAACCCATGGTTGGCTGTGAGTATCTGCATCTGTATTAGTCAGGTGCTGACAGAGCCTCCCAGACCACAGCCATACCAGGCTCCTGTCAGCAAGTGCTCCTTGGCATCAGCAATAGTGTCAGAGTTTGGTGCCGGCAGATGGGATGGATCACTAGGTGGGGTGATCTCTGAATGGCTCGTCCTTCAGTCTCTGCTCCATTTTTTTGTCGCTGTGTTTTATTTAGACAGGAGCAATTCTGCGCTAAAAATGTTGAAATGGGTGATGGACCCATCCCTCAACTGAGGGCTATGTCTGCTGGAGTAGACATATATCTTCAGGGTCTTTCTCTTGACTAATGTCACCACCATTGGGTCTTGGGAGCCTTTCACTTCCATGGCATCTGGGACTTTCTAGTGGCTACACCCAGTTCCCCATCCCCCACTGCTACATATTTCTATTCAATTTCCTGACCTTTTTTACTTCTCTCCTGTCTCTTCCCATACCTGATCCTGCTCCCCCTTTTTACCTCTCCTTCTCTCTCCCTCCTATGTCCTACCCTCTCTCTATATCCTATGACTATTTTGTTCCCCATTCTAAGTAGGATTGAAACATCCACACTTTGGTCTTCCTCCTTCTTTTTTTTTTTTTTTTTT